>NC_142473.1:61670000-61831071 GCF_049115385.1 Moschus berezovskii
TGCTATTTTCTTCTCCAGGGAATATTCCAGATCCAAGGATAGAATCTGTATCTTCTGCTTGGCAGGTGGCTTCTTTACCACTGAGCACTGGGAAGATCATTTTTGGAGGGAGGTATATGCATCTTCCAGTCTACCACCTATTCTCCCTGGTGGATGTAAACAGTGTCCAATTTTTTCATTTTATCTTCATCTTTCATGTATTCATTTAACAAATATTTATCGCTTATCTTCCATATTGCATTCTGACTTACAATGATAGCAAATATTACATAGTTCATGACCCAAAAGACTTTACAGATGAGAGGAGGAGACTACTAAATTTATAGCAGTAAAGTTAACTGCTATAACTATAAAGTGATGGTATGTACTAGAAGAAAAGCTACAGGGAGCTGTGAACATACTAAGTAGATGTATCTGATTTATTGTTGGGGGTCAACAAAAGTATTCCTGAATTCCTAGAATTCTTATTCTAGAAGGCACTAGTATTTGTATTCCAGTGCATAATAAACATGCATTGAATGAACAAAATAAAGGTTAAAAGTGGCAAATGGTTGAGGATTTACTATCTTAGTAGTAATTCTTGGTAGTAATTTTTAATTGGTAATAGTTGTTATCTAATTTCAGAAAAATCATTTTGATTAAACCAGGAATTAACCACTCCTTTTTCCTAGAAATAATACAAAAGTAAGAGTTGTTTGATGCCTTAAGATGGGGGCTTCTTTAAAACCCTAGAAAAGACTCCTCTTCACAGAATTGTCACTCAATTTCACACTAATCCACATCTTCCAACTGACCTGCTCAACCCTTCCCCCAAGGAAAGAACTGTCTTATTTTCAACCCATCTTTCTTCAGATGATGCTTTCAGTACACTATGAGTCAGGTGGATGTGTGAATGAGGGCACCATGTACGAGGAAAATATTTTTAAAGAAGTAAAGAAGTCATTGAGGAAGGATCCGGAAGTCTCAGTTATCACAGGATAAAAAAAAAACCAAAAAACAGACAAACCTTTTATGTTGAGAACAATTTAGGCTCAGATTACATGTCCTTGGAAAGATTAGATTATTAGATTATTGCACTAAACCATGGCTCCTTTCTAAAATTGACACCTGTATGATCTAATGACACAGTGGATGATAACATCAAGGACAGGGACAGGAATAGATGGGATCTTAGTGACTGCATAGTTGTTATGAGTGTGACCCTGTGGTTTCTTGCCACTCTCTGTCCCAGTACACCTTGATGGCATCTAACTGTTCTGTGATTATCTGCTTAAGGACTTTATCTCAGCCCTCGGCCAGGACAGACTAGAACTGCTGAAAGCCAATGATAAAGAGAAGCTGCTGCTGCTGCCAAGTCACTTCAGTCGTGTCCGACTCTGTGTGACCCCATAGATGGCAGTCCACCAGGCTCCCCCGTCCCTGGGATTCTCCCGGCAAGAACACTGGAGTGGGTTGCCATTTCCTTCTCCAATGTGTGAAAGTGAAAAGTGAAAGTGAAGTCGCTCAGTTGTGTCTGACTCGTAGCGACCCCATGGACTGCAGCCTACCAGGCTCCTCCGTCCATGGGATTTTCTAGGCAAGAGACTGGAGTGGCTTGCCCCCCCAGATCCCAGTAATTTCCATTTCAGAGAGGCCAACCCTGATATGTGACCTATACTGTCTCCCTGAGATCCCCAGTGAGATCCTCAGTTGCTCATGGTTAACAACGTGCCCAAAAACATTGGCTTTTTTTTTCCATGTCTTACTTGCCACTGGCCTACTGATAGTTTAATAAAATCATTTCCCCAAAAAATGACTTGCATACAACTCCTTGTCTCAGGATTTGCTTCTGGGCAAATGCAGCTTAGGACAGTGATACTCCTTGTCTCAGGATTTCCTTCTGGGCAAATGCAGCTTAGGACAGTGATATTTCTATTAATAACGAATATGATTCAAATGGAGACCGCATAATTGCTTGTGGGATAAGCTGTACCTTCTTGTTGACAGAGATTCTTCTCCCATAACATTAAGTCAAGTATAGCCTACTGTAAGATAAGACCAAGTCTGTTATGTTATTATATAAGTTGTCCCATCTGAGTTTGCCTAGACTAATAAGCCAAAGCACTAGCTGATGGCAGTCACATAGACGGTCCCAAGTTAGACCAGAAGAAGAACCTGACTGTCTTATTAGAACTTCTTGAGCTCAGATCAGATTACTGATCCACTGAATTGTGAATAGATATAATTGTTGTTTTAAGAAATTTATTTTGGGGTGGTATATTACACAGCAATAGATAACTGACATAAAAAGTGTTGTCAGAAGTTGAGAAATGTAACAAAACCTAAAATATATGATATTGGCTGGATAGCATATGAAGTCTAGGAAAGCAAACAGGAAATTGTTACTGAAAAATGGAGGCAGGGTAAGGAAACTGCTAAAGCAATCAAGGAAAAGTCATTGGTTTTAACATCCAACTCAGTTTAGTTCCTCTAAATTCAGTCAATTTGGTCAAACTAGAGAGACAGTATTAAGAAAAAAGAAATATATACATATATATATGAAGTAAGACTCCTTGAATTCTAATTTGAACTTTGCCACTATCTCACTCCATAATAAGAGACTATTCAAACTCCATAATTTTCCATCTGAAAGATTGTGTTCACTCACTTACTCATCCAGTGGTCATCTTTGCTAGCTGTATAGCTTTGCAAGCAAGCATGTTCAGTTGCTCAGTTGTGTCTGACTCTTAGCAAGTCCATGGACTGAGGCTCACCAGGCTGCTTTGTCTATGGCATTTTCCAGTCAAGAATACTGGGTACGGTCAAAAGTAAAACTGGAATTTCAGCAGAAAAGTTGCACACATCATGATTGCTTCTAAAAATAGCACAGGTAACATTTACTGTCATGATAGATTATTTTCAAAACCCCAAACCTGATCTAGCCACATTCCTTTCCATCTCAGGAAATAACAAGTCCACTTTTCATGTGGGTTCAAGCCCAAGTAACATGAAGCCAACCTTGACTCCCCTTTTTGTCTCACTCCCCACATACAATTCATAAAAGAATCCTGGCATCTCTTCCCCTCACTTTCAAAATTCCACTTTAGTCATCGCATCTGTCTCCACACTAATACTGTCATCTCTTGCCTAGATTATGGCAGTAGCCTCCTAACTAGACCTTCTGCTTTAGCAATAATATCCTGCTAGAGGAATACTCTTGAAACACAAGTCACATTACAGCACTCTCCTGCTCAAACACTGTAATGACCTATCTCACCAAGAGTAAAAACCAACACTTAAAATGGTCTAAAAAAGGTCTCATAACAGTGGTTCAGACCCTATCACACACTAAACATCCATTTTACAACAAATATTTTGTCACAATATTTACTATACTGAAATAATACTCAATAATGATATCTTATACCTACACATCTAATTTCTCAACTTTTAACTATAATTACTAAAATGCCACAAATGTAATTTAAAGGAGAAGTAAAATGAAAGCAATTTATGTATAATCTATAATGCTTAGAAAACACCATGGAAGAAGACATAGAGAAGTAGTGGCCTTGGCATTATAATGAAAAATCTGGATTAGAGAGAAGTAAGTAGTTCAGAAACTATTTAGTTTAAGAAGTACAAGAAAGGACTTCCCAGTGGTCCAGTGGTTGGGAATCCTCTTTCTAATGCAGGGAACATGAGTTTAATCCCACATGCTGTGGGGCAACTAAACCTGTTTGCCAGCCCCTGTGTCACAAGGAAGATCTAGTGAGCCAAAAATATAAAATAAAATAAGAATAACAAGTTTGTGCTTTAAATTAAAAAAAGAAGAAGAAGACTAAGAAAAATGAGAAAGTAGGTAGCCCACAAGCTAGTGTTAAGGGTAAATTATAACAGACTGGATCTATTAATGTTTGATAACAGAAAGAAGAAAATAACTCTAACTGAAGTGGAGACAACATGGTGAGACTAATTATAAACTGTCCAAGTGGAGATGATGAAAATGCATGCTATTGCAAATGAGCTGAGGCCAATTTACAACTTGAGGGTGAGAACAATTCCTTGTGCTTTGACTTGGGAGAGAATAGTGACAAAGTAGCCCAGATTCATAGATTAGTCTTGAAATCTCTCTGCATATTAAAGCATTTAAATCAGTTGGTTATTGCCAGCCCCAAAAGTCATTGTCTTAAAAACTAAGGACTTAATATTTCTCATAGTTTTTAGGACTGTGTGGGCGATTGCTCTGCTTGTTTGCCCAAGGTTCTCATGGGGCTGCAATCAAGGGGAAGATAAGCTGGGGGAGAAAGTCCAAGATAGCCTCACTCACAAGTCTGGTGATTGGTGTTGGCTGCTAACCAGGTTGACTCTGTTCTCCTCTGTATGTCCATTCATCCTCCAGAAGACAGACCAGCTAGATCCGCTTCCTGACATAGCTATATCAGGACAGCATTACAAGAAAGCAAAGGCAGAAGCTATAAGCTCACAAGACTTCGGCTCCAAATTCACACATCACTTTTGCCATATACTATGGGCCAAAGCAAGTCACAAGGCCATCATGGATTCAAGAGGTGAGGAAATAAACTCTCCCCTTTCAGTCCTTTCTACTTTAAAAAACCTGGTAAGAATATCCATAGATAGGTAGCAAGAAATGGAGGATGAACAAATAAACATAAATTAAAGCCTCTATAGCGAGACTATAAATTTGGGGACAGCAGCAACAACAAGAATAGTAATTATAATAATACAAACTCTTCCTCCATATTTACCATTTGCCAGGCTCTGTTAAAAGCATTTGCCTATAATAACTGATTTACTCCTCACAGACATTCTTTAAGATAGACCCTTTTATTATTCTTAGTATTCTTATTCTATTTTTACTCTTATAAAATAGACCCTTATTTTATTCTTATTGTGTTAAAATCAGATACAGAGGTGAGTCATTTCGCCAAAGCTATGCAGCTAGTTAAGTGGCAGAGATAGTAGTGAAAACCAAGTAACTCTAGACTCTGAGTCTAGAGCTCATGCCTTTAACTCATATGCCACACTGACAGTGCTTTCCTCTCTCTCTTTTAAACTTTTTATTTTATATTGGAGTATAGCCAACTAACAATGTTGTGATAGTTTCAGGTGGACAGCAAAGGGATTCAGTCATACATATACGTGTATCCATTCTTCCCCAAACTACCCTCCCCTCCAGGCTGCCACATAACATTGAGCAGGGTTCCCTCTTCTGTACAGATTGTTATCCATTTTAAACACAGCAGTGTGTACATGTTGATCCCAAACTCTCTAATTATCTTTTCTGCCCTGTTCCCCACCCCTGATACCGCCAATTCTTACAAAGAAAGAGGCAATTCCAAAATATATACTTTACACAATTTGAGTTTCTTTGTGTCTGGGTACTGCAATTTAAAAAATATGTAAAGGGCAAATGTGAAGGGTAAATTAAATCCAACTAAATCCCTGTGTGTCCTCTATCTGTATGGTCTCAAATCTCCTCAGTGACACATTTGCACCTGGTTTAAGTAACTGAACCACTTTTAAGTCATTTATCTGTATCTCAGTTTTCTCAGCCAAAAAGTGACAATACACAATGTTCTTCGTGCTTTTCAGAATAAAATAAAACAAGTAACAAGGTCAGTTCTCTTTCATTGAGAATCTCCTATGAGTTAGGCAGTGCTTTAGATGTTTACCAACAAATTCTCATTTAATCACTGTAATATCCTTAGAGCTTGACTTTGTTACTTTCACTCTACAGATGGAAAGTATAGATGTCTGTGGCTGTCTCTGCATACAGGTGTGTCCGTGTCCAAAGCTTAAGCTTTCCCCAATAACACTGTAATAATTTCTCACCATGATGTGTAATTATCCTGCAAATAAGTGTTTTTCAACCACCATGTGTTATCATTTAGACATAATACACATACGATGTGTATTAGAGGGGAAAAGCAAGCATAAAAAATCTGTTCAAGAGGAGAGGAAACAGCAACTTTTCCCAAAGTAAAAAAAGAAGCAAGTAGTCATTTACCTCGTATGTGCTGGTGATGCCAGATCTGTAGAACACAGGAAGAAAGAGCTCTGATGTGAGAATAATGACTAACGTATATGCAATGAAGAAGAGGACAAAGGATGCTCCAAAGCGGTAGACGTCCGCAGGGGTCCCCAGGACAGTGACGGCAGACATGAAGCTGGCTGTCAGGGACAGTGCCACTGGGCCAAAGCTCATTTGCCGCCCACCGACCAGAAACTCCCTTGAAGTTGCTTTTTTTCTCTCCTTAATCGCATAGAACACCCCAATTCCAGAGGAAATGATAAAGAGGGCTGCAAAGACAACATAATCCCAAACTGCAAAGTTCTTCACCTCCATGCTGAGAAGTATAGGCACCAGAGAGTTGCTCTCAACCTGATGTCTTTCCAAAAGCCAAGCTCAGTACAGTATTATGCTTGGCCGTGAGAGGAGGCTGAGGTTGTGTGAAGAGAATGATGACCAGAGGCACTTGGGTAGCACTTCAGACACCGAGTTGTACGTGGGAAGGATCTCAGAAGCTGACAGCAAAGAGGAGTCTGGTAGTGGTATGGGTATCAACAGATAAGAACTTGAAATCTGACCCTGACCTGGAGCTCTCTGTTCCTTTGCTAAAGCATATGCTGCAGAGAAGGAATTCAGATGTATTCTGAAATTAATAACCACCGAGGGTGAAATGACTTGCCAGATAACATGTTCTTTAATCTCCTAGGTTTTCTTTTAACTTAAGGTTAAATATTACTGGGAAACATAGGAGTGATTCAAGTTCACCACCTCAGCATTTTTAATGAGTTAAACAGAATCTGTAAAATGCCAACACAACCATCACGGGTGTCTTTCTTTCGAGTAAGGGAGAGTAAAGGTGTGTACCTGTGACTTCCTGAGTCAGTGGGTGGGGAGGAAAAGGAGCAAAGAACAAGGAGTCAGGAGACCTTTGCTCAAGTTGGTGCAAACTTAAGTGAGCTGTGATATTGTTGATGAATTATTTAAATTCTTAGAGCTTCAGCCGGAACATGGAATGATAACATGACTCTAAGCTTCAGAAAATAAACTTACCAATAATTAAAACATTGCCTGTAGTTCTCAAGTTTTTCTTCTTTGTCTCTCCATCATTTTTCCAGCTCACAACACTTGTGCACAGAAGTTAAGACCAGGACAAATAAGAGAAAGAAGAATTCAGTTATAGATTATTTTTTCTCTGTGCATTAAAATTATTTTTATTACTCCTCTTTTTACCTCTTGTTTTTTAAATTTTATATTGGAAGTTTTGTTGATGAACAATGTTGTGTTAGTTTCAAGTGTACATCAAAGTGATTCAGTTATATATATGCATGCATCTATTCTTTTTCAAATTCTTTTTCCATTTAGGTTACTACAGAGAATTGAGCAGAGTTCCCTGTGCTATAGAGTAGGTCCTTATTTGTTATCCATTTTAATATAGCAGTGTGTACATGTCCATCCCAAACTCCCAATCTATTGCTCCCTCTGCCTTCCCCCTGGTACCCACAAGTTCATTTTCTAAGTCTGTGAGTATGTTTCTGCTCTGCACAGTAAAGGAAACAATAAATAAAACAAAAAGAACCCACAGAATGGGAGAAAATACTTGTAAATGTTGCAACCAACAAGAGATTAGCCTCCAAAATTGCAAACAACACATGTTACTCAATATCAAGAAAACAAACAACTCAATCAAAAAATGGGCAGAAGACCTAACTAGACATTTCTCCAAAGAAGACATACAGCCAAAAAGCACATGAAAAGATGCTCAACATTGTTATTAGAGAAATGCAAACCAAAACTACAATGAGATGTTACCTCACACCAGTCAGAATGGCCATCATGAAAAAGTCTACAAACAATAAATGCTGGAAAGGGTGTGGAGAAAAGGGAACCCTCCTTCACTGTTAGTGGAGATGTAAATTGGTATAACCACTATGGAGAACACTATAGACTTTCCTTAAAAGATTAGAGTTACCATGTGACCCTGCAATACTACTCCTGGGCATACATCTGGAAAAAACCATAATTCCAAAAGATACATGCACCCCAATGTTCATTGCAGTACTGTTTATAATAGCCAGGATGTGGAAGCAATCTAAATATCCATCCACAGAAGAATGGGTAAAGAAGATGTGGTATATATTAATGTATACAATGGAATATTACTGACTCGTTAAAAAGAATGAAATAATGTCATTTGCAGCAACTTGGATGGATCTGTATATTATCATACTAAGTGAAGTAAATCAGACAGAGAAAGACAAATATCATATGATAACACTTTCATGTGGAAAAATGTTACAAATGAACTTATCTACAAAAGAGTTAGAGATTCTTGGTTCTGCTCTTAGATTCTGTTGATTGATCCGATGTGCCCCAGCAAGCCTCTGTGGTGCAATTTCTCCACGTTATTCATGCTTCTTCTGCCTTCTCAATGGTTTTCTCCCACTCCACCCCTACAAAATCAGTTGGTTCCACAAGATCTAGTTCATATTTACCTTGCTCTGTGGCACCTTCTCTGACTCACACTTCCTACCGCCCTCTCCCCCAACTCCTGTAGGAAGCAGGGTCCCTTGATACTCATTTTTTACTCTAAATATCCTCACCTGTTTTAAAGACTCTGTATGTATCTATCTGAAGGAGCCAATCAGTGGTTGTAGATGACCAACTCATCGAAGGCAGAGGCACAAGATCTGGTCCAGGGTGCCCAATCCATATGTAGAAAGAACTGATGCTGAAGCTGAAGCTCCAATACTCTGGCTACCTGATGTGAAGAGCTGACTCATTGGAAAATACCCTCATGCTGGGAAAGATGGAGGGCAGGAGAAAAAGGCGGCAACAGAGGATGAGTTGGTTGGACAGCATAACTACTCAGTGGACCTGAATTTGAGCAAACTCCATGAGACAGTGAAAGACAGGAAAGCTTGGTGTGTTGCAGTCCACGGGGTCTCAAAGAGCTAGACACAGCTTAGCGACTGAATAACAACAATTGTAGAAAGTAAGCAACTCATCCAAAAAGCAAAAGAAAAAAAAATTATGTCCAAGGCCAGAAATATTTCCTACTAAACAGAGGAACCTCTAATTTTGCTTTTAACATGTGAGTAGCTGACTGACTCCTTGATTGGTTGCATAGTTTGGATACCGTCTTCACTTCCTACTTTGATCCATGGATTTGAAGTCAACAACAGAAAGCTTTGATGACTGACTGAAATATGCGTTTAGTTAAGAATAAATCTGAAAAAACTCTGCCAGGGTTGTCTATGTCCTGTTGCTTTAGTCCCTCCTCTAAATTTACAGTGTTGATATCAGTATTAATGAAAAAAACAGTTCTTTAGTTTTTTTGCCTTCAGTTCAGTTCAGTCGCTCAGTTGTGTCCAACTCTTTGCGACCCCATGAATCACAGCACGCCAGGCCTCCCTGTCCATCACCAACTCCCGGAGTTCACTCAAACTCATGTCCATCGAGTTGGTGATGCCATCCAGCCATCTCATTCTCTGTCGTCCCCTTCTCCTCCTGCCCCCAATACTTCCCAGGATCAGAGTCTTTTCCAGTGAGTCACCTCGTCGCATGAGGTGGCCAAAGTATTGCAGTTTCAGCTTTAGCATCAGTCCTTCCAATGAACACACAGGATTGATCTCCTTTAGAATGGACTGGTTGGATCTCCTTGCAGTCCAAGGGACTCTCAAGAGTCTTCTCCAGCACCACAGTTCAAAAGCATCAATTCTTCGGCAATCGGCCTTCTTCACAGTCCAACTCTCACATCCATACATGACCACGGGAAAATCCATAGCCTTGACTAGACGGACCTTTGTTGGCAAAGTAATGTCTCTGCTTTTTAATATGCTATCTAGGTTGGTCATAACTTTCCTTCCAAGGAGGAAACGTCTTTTAATTTCATGGCTGCAATCAGCATCCGCAGTGATTTTGGAGCCCAAAAAAATAAAGTCTGACACCACTAACCTTGACTTTTACTAATTTTTATCATGAGACATTCTAATTATATAACAAGTTTTTGTCGGTAGCTGTCTCAGCAAAAAATCGGAGCTCCAGCATTCAGAGTTTTGGCTATTCAATGCTTTAATACTAACATTTAACATTAATGTTTAATCCATAAGACATGAGGACAATTTGTACAAGTCTTGTGAATATTAATTCAAAACACTATTGTTATATCAATACATTCCCAAGGTTAAATACCAGAAGCTTGTAGATAAAGAGTTGATGAGTACTTGTGATTTCAGTTAACCTTTGTCAAGAAACGGTATTGGCATTCCTCACTTCCAACTTTTGCTGATTATAAGGCACAGAATTATTATGTTGATTTAATTCTCAGTTATTTTCTATTTCTTTACACTTTATTCCTTTGATAGCCTTCAGTGTCTTCAAACCCTCTCCCTCTATCCCATTAAATCTCACTCTATGCAAGGTTCATACTGATTATAATATAGAACACTTGTTTATTCATGACTTTTGGGGGAAAACAAAAAGCCAACACATTCAGTGATTATATCAGTTAGAAAGTATATCCCCATGTCAGAAATATTAACACGGCAGGGAGAACAAAGGAAAATGTGCTGCTTTGACTGAAAGAAACCACAGTATTTCCTATATCCTCTTACAGGGGCCTCCCAAGATAGGGGCACTATCTCTATTTTATTTCTTTAGTGTAAAACTGAGACCTTTATTAGAATGTAAATACTAAACACTGCCACCCTTCACACACAAGCACACAGACAGACAGACAGACACACACACACACACACACACACACACACACACACACACGTACTCCCTTAACAAGGCCCAGCTATTCAATTACCCCCTTGCCTAGTAGGTTATATTTGAAGTTGTGATCATTAATAGTTCTGTGCTGTGAAATTGTTCTGCACCTGGCATAGAGCATTTATAATGGAAAAGATTTGGAGGACGTTGAATGTTAACCAAGGTGGGGAATGGGGAGAAGAGAACTGGAAGGACAGGGCATCCAGGGAAAAGACACCACGGTTGCAATATTCTTAACAGCAGGCTATGCACACTATGTTTATGTTAGCCTAGGACAGAAAGGAGGAAAAGAGACATGAACAAGACTTGGCCATTTTGATATTGTACTGTAGTGGAAAACATCCTTTATCTGCAACAAGGACCAAGTCTCTTTCTCCACCCTCTCACTCAGCCATCTTGTAATATTGGACACATTACTAATGTCTCCGTTCTTAGCTACCTATTTGAAAATGCTATAGCATATTTAATAATAATTAGATAATTAGACTAATTTAAGTAACTAAATTACCTTTTCAAGCCTGCTCAAATGTTACCTTCCTGGACCAGACAACCTTCTTACACTGTAAACAGCTACATGTTAAATCTCTACTTTCTTTATTCTATATAAAATGTATCTCCTACTAATATATCATATAATATTTTAAATGTCAATGTCCTCCTACTAGAATATAAGCTCCATAATGGGAAACAGATGGAAAAACAGTGGAAACAGTGTCAGACTTTATTTTTTTGGGCTCCAAAATCACTGCAGATGCTGATTGAAGCCATGAAATTAAAAGACGCTTGCTCCTTGGAAGGAAAGTTATGACCAACCTTGATAGTATATTAAAAAGCAGAGACATTACTTTGCCAACCAAGGTCCATCTAGTCAAGGCAATGGTTTTTCCCGTGGTCATGTATGGATGTGAGAGTTGGACTGTGAAGAAAGCTGGTCGCCGAAGAATCGATGCTTTTGAACTGTGGTGTTGGAGAAGACTCTTGAGAGTCCCTTATACTGCAAGGAGATCCAACCAGTCCATTGTAAAGGAGATCAATCCTGGGTGTTCATTGGAGGGACTGATGCTAAAGCTGAAACTGCAATACTTTGGCCACCTCATGCGACGAGTTGTCTCACTGGAAAAGGCTCTGATGCTGGGAAAGGTTGGGGGCGGGAGGAGAAGGGGACGACGGAGAATGAGATGGCTGGATGGCATCACCGACTCTGTGGACATGAGTTTGAGTGTACTCTGGGAGTTGGTGATGGACAGGGAGGCCTGGCGTGCTGTGATTCATGGGGTCGCGGAGAGTCGGACACGACTGAGCGACTGAACTGAACTGAACTGAAAGAACTTTGCCTATTTTGTTCTCTATGTTACTCTTAGTAACTGTAAGTTTCTGTCCCATAGTATACACTCAACAAATTAAATTATATGAGTTCTAGGGGTTTCTTTCATCATTATAAACTATATTTAAATCTTGTTTTACTGATAAAAAGGGAAACAAAAAGAAAAATTTCCAAGACTATTTTTTAAAAAGTTGAAATATTTATCTATCTCCAAAACACATTTTCCCATCTAAATAAAAACTGAAATTTATATTTCATTCTATCAGGCTCTCAAAATTCTTTACAACTAAATTTGACAGTAGTTAAAATTTTATTCATTCATCATACATACACTTAACAGTTTTGAAAAATGGTGACTTGCAACTTTAAGAGGCAAATTTCAGAGTCCAGCAGAGATCATCATTTAATATTAAAACAGACTAATGACACCACATACTTGCAGTAAACAAGTAGTTTAAAATGAATACGTAGTTAGAAGGGTAACTGAGCGTGAGGATCAAGCTCCTTAGCTAAATATCCTTAGGTACCAAATAACTTCTCATTGTAGAATGACAAATGGGAGAGCCACCAGCAAGATCTATTATGGGCTTCCTTTTGTTAAATAAGCATAAACAGAAGGGATTTCTTGTTTGTTTAAGGCTTCTAGGCATTAAAATAGAACTTTTAAATAAGTTTCAAAAGGGGACAGAATCTACCATGTGTGTGACACTTTCATATGTCATGTCATTCATAGTTATAAAAAATCTGTTAAAATTAGTGTCAATAATCCCATCTTCCAAACGAAAAATATACACAAGGAAATGCTTTGTGCAACATGAAGATCCAGTTCACACAGTCAATGAGGGGTGGTTTTTTTTTTTTAAACTAAACTAACATTTATTGAGCTCCTACAGTCTATGTCCAGCCTTGTGCAAGGACATTTCATCGACAGTATTCCACAGCATCCTCACGCCAACCCTGTGAGGTAGGTATCATCCTCAATTTGTCAGATGAGGACTCTGAGGCTCAGAAAGGTTAGGTAGTTTGTTCAGTCACACAATTAGTAATGTACAGAGTTGAGGCTGAGTCTCAGACTCCAGACATCTCTGTTCTCTCTCAAGCGCTGCCTCTTGGGAGGAAGGAGGGAACAACAGCGTCTCCTACCCTGAGAACCAAGACGTCCCCAGAGAAGGAGCCTGTCCTTGCCCACACCATCCCTTCTCCGCCTGGGGAGGGTGCAGTCCGTTGAAGAGCTAAGACATAAATATAAAAATAAATAGCAGGGACCAACCCCCTAGCAGTGAGGGTGTGCGGTTTCCTCACTGTGGGAAGGTCATCGTGCTGTTCACAGCCGCTGTGGAAGGAAGCCACGTGTGGGCCCTGTGGGGAAAACTGGGACAATGGCTGGAGTGGGTGGGCTAAACAGGCCCCTTCTGGGTCGAACAGATTTGAGAACAAAACGTCTGGAGCAGGCAGCAGTCGTGGGCACAGTCACCACCGTCCTCCATCTGCTCACTTTACCGGTGTTTGTGATCCAGCAGGGATTCGAAGTTGGGAGAACAGACAAGTTTGTGCTTTATGTGTCCCAGGACTGTCATGTCTCCTGTCCTGCTGTCTCCAAGGTCCACGGACACCAGCTCCTGCAGGAAAGAGCAAGTAAGGTCCCCATCGTCACGTCCAGAGTCACCTTGCCGAGGAGGAGCTGCACCTTCCCCAACTTGCAGATGAGCAGCTTGCCAACCTGACCCTCTGTCAGGTCAGCCAGGGTACAAGTGTTCTCTGCCAGCCTGGCTTCCCGGTCTTTCTCTTGCTTTATAACCAGCATCTGCCCGTCCTCGCTCTGCACCTCCGTCTTGATGGGCTTGATGTCCTGAGTGGGTGGCTGGCCGGGGAGTGAGTCTGGCAGCTGCAGGAACAGCAGCTCTTCCTCCTGCGTGAGGCTCAGCTCCCTGAGCAGCTCCGCCACAGACACGTCCTTCAGGAGGCCTGGGATCTTCCTGGCTGCTCTGGGAGGAGCCTTCATCTTGGCCTCCTCAACCTCATCTCGGGGCTCCTCTTTTACTTTCACAGCAGGCATGTCCACCTCCATATCCTCTTCCTTGGGGCCGGCCAGCCGTGGTTTAACATCTGCTTCCACATTCTCTTCCTTAAAAAGCCAGCCCGAGTGAGCCAGTGGCAGTTGCACAGGCATATTTCGAATATCATTCCTAAGGCCAGGGTCATCGATGAAATCATCCTTCTCCAGCATGCTTAGGATCTGTTTTGTTTCTTCGTCTGTCTCCCTCTTCTCCTTTTTGATGTTGATGATGTGAGAGGGCCCCAAGTCTGACATATCCACGGTCTTATCCCAGTTCCCCTTTTTCTTCATCATTTCAGCGGGGCCCTGCTCGAAGATGGAGTGGGACTGGATCACTTCTGGGCGCCCCCGGCCCCGTCCATGGCCCTCTGGCTGTCGGTCTCTCTCCGCTTCTCTTTCTTGACGGTTACTTCTTCCTCGGGCTCTTCCTTGATCTTCCGACTGATGATATTTGGGGTGAAGGTTTTCTTCTTGACTCCCCCGAGGGTGAGGTCCCTGGAGCGGATGGAGGGAAGGCGGCCCCGGGTGAGGGGAGGTGCCGGCCTTCGCGCAATAAGCCCCAGCGCCCCAGAAAGAAGGGGTCGGGGCCCTCCCTGAGCGCTGGGCTCCTCCGCAGCGTTTCCTTCCGACATGATGCCCCTCCGCACCCAGGCTGTAGTTCCACACCACGCACGTCCCGATTTCACCTCTGATGCAACCTGCAACGGGCTCCGCGTCTTCGGGCCGGGCAGAAGTATGCGTGGCAGGCCCGGGCGCCGCCATCTTGTCCTGAGGGGTGGTTTAATACTTTGGCCACCTCATGCGACGAGTTGACTCACTCGAAAAAACTCTGATGCTGGGAAAGGTTGGGGGCGGGAGGAGAAGGGGACGACCGAGAATGAGATGGCTGGATGGCATCACCAACTCTGTGGACATGAGTTTGAGTGAACTCCGGGAGTTGGTGATGGACAGGGAGGCCTGGCGTGCTGTGATTCATGGGGTCGTGGAGAGTCGGACACGACTGAAAATCCAGGTTCTTTGAACTGAGTATTTCTTACAAACACAGTTCTGACTTACTTTTCAAGTTTTGATGGGGGCACTTCTTAAAAGTAATAGAGAAAAAGCTGGGTTTATCTCTCCTGTCAACCTCAAGAATGATAATCAACACATCTGAAGTAAAACAGAACAGTGATACTCAAGGCTCCTTGTGTCAATCTTGTGATGTTGTCACATCCTCAAATATCTTATAAATAAGCAAGTGGCATTTCCATTAAATTCAGGCAAAATTTAATGTTGAGTGAGTTTTGTTTTTCAGATCCCTTAGAAATGTAATCGAACATACAGTGTAGCTGGCAAGCTCAGATGCAGTGTTAATCAGTTACCAAGGAAACTCTTTTTAGTTTCTCATTTCCTATCAATTCCAGCGTTCCTCATGCTATCTCTGACGTCACCAGGCACCACTACGAATAAATGACTTTTGTATATTTCCTAAACTGAAATTAACTGAATATTTTTAATCACTAAGAATATACAAATGAATATCTCCCAGCCTCAAAGGCAATGTCAAAGAAAGATTTCACAAACTGTATGGTGCAATGGTAACTACAACATATAGTTATTCCAAGAGGACTTGTTTAAAATCCTGATTGAGGGGATTGTGTTCTCAAGTGTTTGGAGACACATATAAGATGCTGTTGTCCTCTTTAATAAAAAATGGTAATAACAGAGGTTCATCCACACTGGTCACAGTCATTCAAGCTTCTTCAAGTGTTGACTGTCTCAGTGATCACGTGTGTCTTTTGGAATTCTATTTCTAAGAAAGAATTTCCAGAAATTTTATTCTAATTCTATACCTCCCAATTTATTCTAAAACTTGATTTCCTTGCTTGGTAGGTTGCCAGGTCTTGATGATATTTTATTTTGGTTCATGATACATGGAAAATATGTCATAAAAAATTCCCTTTAGAATTTAGTTTTTCAGCTTTCTGAAATGTTCCATTTAATAAAATTGTTTAATTAGAAAAGTTTCTTCTTACATGAAAGCAGAAAGAACTGAATTCAAATCTCATCTCAGTCAACCAACCTTATGACCTTCAGAAAGTTGCTTTATGTCTTTCATTCTTCATCATGAAATGCAGGTTAATGCCAAAGCACATACAGGGGAATAATTTGGAGTAATTTGTGAGCATAGTTTTCTGTAGGAAGTCAATGAACATATCCATACGAATACTAGGTAAAGATTTTTATCTCTCCTCCCTTGCTGGGGACCTTGAATTTATTTTACTTGTATCTCTCTCTCTCTTTTTTTTTTTTTTCATTTCCTAGAAGCTTGCTCTTGGTGGCCCTACTTATGATTTGGGGATTAATTTAACACTCAGGTAATTGACTCATACTGTGTATCAAGTGAAAGTGTCTAAGTGAAAGCTCTATTAGTAATGCAGACTGGAGAATTTGAGTCATAACTAAGCTCAGATTTTTGCTCAGGTATTTAATTTGATCATCTTAAGAAGTTATTTCATTTCCTTGACATTCAATTGCTCATCTTTAACATAGAAGTGAGACCCTTTTCATCGGGTTGTTGTTAATTTTAAAGGTGTCTGTCAGCTACCTTATGCAGAGTTGGGCACATCGTAGGAACTTCAGTAATAACGCTTATCCATTTCAGTGCCTCAACAAACATGAATTTGACCAAATTTTCCAAGAGATAGTGAAGAACAGGGAAGCCTGGCATGCTGCAAACCGTGGGGTTGCCGAGTCAGACATGACTGAGCTACTGAACAACAAATTATTGATATGATTGGCAGCTGTCATATTTCAGCATTTGCACTAGGAACTTTTAGTTCTATGCTGGGAAGAACAAAGGCTAGGAAAATAACACAGGAGCTACCATACAATGATTCATAAATATTTATTTCACAAACCAGGGGGATTGAACTTATATTTTTGATTTAGGTTTCCCTTGGTTTTTGCTCTATTCTTTGCCTTTAATGTATAGATTATGGAAAACTTCTCAATTTAATTGAACTGATGATATTCATCATTTTGTAAATTTTATAAATTTTTTTTTTATTTTTTCAAATTAGCTCTTTGCATCTTGGGATGGGAATCTTATGAATGTGCTAAAAGTTCTGGTTCAGTTAATATCTGTACAGCAAGCCTGCAGCTGACTTTGTGATATTGTAGATATTTGCAGTTATTATGCTTCTATGTAATGTCTTGTCATTTCTATACTCTAGAAAAGCAACTATATGGCCCATTTTGCAAATATTTCAAGCTTTTCCAAATCAATGTTATTTTAGTCCCCCTATGAAGCAAACATGTTATGGAATATCATACCAACTAGAATTTAGGGAAGACTATATAAGAAAGCACATTTGCACATGATCTGGCTGTGTGCTATATTTTAAAATTGTAGAGGATTAGAAAGAAAAACTTATGGAAAAACTTTTACAATGTCAGTGCCTTCATGGGACAAACAGGGTTGAAGAAGCTAATTTCCATTTCTTTTAAAACATATCTAAGTATGGGAATGCCTATATGGATGAAGTTTTAATATGTATTTACCTGATACATTTCAAGTTCAAAATCTCACTTCTTTTCCCTGCCAAGGAAAATTATTGAACTTTGTTTGAGGTCTGTGAGGTCTGTCTGAAATTGCTGAGGTTTTTCTGATGGGAAAGCATGGGTTAGTAACAAAAATTATCAACTGGGAAAGACATACTGCTACCTTTTAAATCATAAGTACTTTTGATAACAATTTTAGGAAAACATATTGCAAGACAAATAGCTACAAAATTTTTAAGAATTCATCACCAGCATAAAGTAAAAGGCTGTGTATCATATCCCTGAGGAAGGAAGGTTGGGGTGGCGTGGGGAGGGGACAGCTAATTCATCCTAGAACATTGAAGATATCAATAGGTGAGCTATTTCACCATTTTCAGTATTTTTAAAAATATCGTGCATGTGAGCTCAGTCACTCAGTTGTGTCCAACTCTGTGACCCCATGGGCTGTAGCCCTCCAGGTTCCTCTGTCCCTGAGATTATCCCAGCAAGAATACTGAAATGGGTTGCAATTTCCTCTTCCTGAGGATCTTCCTGACCCAGGGATTGAACCCATGTCTCCTGCATTGGTAGATGGTTTCTTTACCAGTGAGACACCACATTTAAAAGAAGTGAACCAAAGCAATTTGTGATTTGAAGTGAAAGGAAATGAGTTTGAGCCCAGTTTTCTGCTAATCAGCAGTGTGATCTTGAGAAAAACAAACAAATTTTAAAAGACAGCTTTGTTAAAATGAAAATGATACTACTTAAATAACTGCTTTGAGGTTTCCATGCTTTTATGCATTATAAACTTTAAAAGCATTATATCAGGATGCTGGCATAGGCAGTCAGGGGGAAACAGGGAAAATAACAGAGTCTTGACACAAAACTGAAGGGTATTTTTGCTATATTGTTTACTAACTATGTAACTTACTCTGATTACTGAACCTCTCTGACTTTCTTCTTTGGTAAAATAAGAATACCTTGCAAGGTATTTATGAGCAAAAGAAGATATCATCTAAATCAGTGCCTACTGCTGTCGCTTCAGTTATTTCTGACCCTGTGCAACCCTATGGCCTGTAGCTCTCCAGGCTCCTCTGTCCATGGGATTCTCTAGGCAAGAGTACTAGTGTGGGTTGTCATGCCCTCCTCCAGGGGATCTTCCTGACCCAGGGATCGAACCTGGGTCTCCTGCCTTGCAGGCAGATTCCTTACTGCTAAGCCACCACGGAAACCCAAATCAGCACCTACCACACAGTAGTTTTTCTGTACACATTAGTTGTTTTCTTTTTTTTTTTTTCACAATGTGGGGGGGGGGATTGTATGAATACAGGAATCAATTTAGTAATAAAAGCATGTTCAGTTCAATCACTCAGTCGTGTCCAACTCTCCGCAACCCCATGAATCACAGCACGCCAGGCCTCCCTCTCCATCACCAACTCCTGGAGTTCACTCAAACTCATGTCCACAGAGTCGGTGATGCCATGCAGCCATCTCATTCTCGGTTGTCCCCTTCTCCTACTGCCCCCAACCTTTCCCAGCATCAGAGTCTTTTCCAGTGAGTCAACTCGTCACATGAGGTGGCCAAAGTATTGGAGCTTCAGCTTTAGCATCAGTCCTTCCAATGAAAACCCAGGATCGATCTCCTTTAGAATGGACTGGTTGGATCTCCTTGCAGTACAAGGGACTCTCAAGAGTCTTCTCTAACACCACAGTTCAAAAGCATCAACTCTTTGGCGATCAGCTTTCTTCACAGTCCAACTCTCACTTCCATACATGACCATGGGAAAAACCATAGCCTTGACTAGACGGACCTTTGTTGGCAAAGTAATGTCTCTGCTTTTTAATATACTATCAAAGTTGGTCATAACTTTCCTTCCAAGGAGTAAGCGTCTTTTAATTTCATGGCTGCAGTCAGCATCTGCAGTGATTTTGGAGCCCCCAAAAATAAAGTCTGACACTGTTTCCACTGTTTTTCCATCTATTTCCCATGAAATGATGGGACCAGATGCCATGATCTTTGTTTTCTGAATGTTGAGCTTCAAGCCAACCTTTTCACTCTCCTCTTTCACTTTCATCAAGAGGCTTTTGAGTTCCTCTTCACTTTCTGCCATAAAGGTAGTGTTATCTGCATATCTGAGGTTATTGATATTTCTCCCAGCAATCATGATTCCAGCTTGTGCTTCTTCCAGCCCAGCGTTCCTCATGATGTACTCTGCATATAAGTTAAATAAGCAAGGTGACAATATACAGCCTTGACGTACTCCTTTTCCTATTTGGAACCAGTCTGTTGTTCCATGTACAGTTCTGACTGTTGCTTCCTGACCTGCATACAGGTTTCTCAAGAGGCAGGTCAGGTGGTCTGGTATTCCCATCTCTTATTAAGTGCAAACTGTGTAAAAGGGTCAAAGCTTAATGCTGAGAAACTATGCAAGGGCAAATGAGGTCTGGTTCGTACTCTCAAGCTAGCTATCATCTAGTATGGGTGTGAAGATGGAAAGATAAGATCTATAACTAAAGACATGATATAATTTATGATACATCAATTGACTTGGGAGTGCTGACAGTGAAAAGGGTGCTATGATACTGAGAAAGAGACTGTTGTTCTAAGCAAACCAGAGCGTATGGTCACCCCTTCTGCAGGGCATATATCTGCTGACTTTCTCCAATTGCCTCAGGCCAACTTTTAAGCCTGTGGTTGGTACTTTGTTTCTGATCACAGGAGGATCCAGAACATTCTGGTTTCCAGCACCCACACTCTGGCAACATCTCCACTGGGTAAATGCTTGAGATCAAAAATAGCCCCATCCTCCAGTATCTTATGAAAAAAAAAAAAACCAAACACCCTCCAAAACAGGATTCCCAACAGGAAAACCTACACACAGCAGCTGAGATCTTTGATGCCCTGGTTTCTGTCACTAAGCCATTTCTTAATGTGTCTATTTTTAGGCACCAAAGAATGAAAATACCCCTAATGACTTTGGGATTAAAGTTAACCTCGCTGTCAAAGGGGAAAAGCAGAGAGTGAGTAGAACTCATAGAACTGCTAATAAAAAGCAGTACTTTTGTGTTTGATTTTGTCTTTGTTTTAAATCAGGGAGCTTCTATATAGTTTACTTATAAGAATCAACTGAACAACAACAACAAAAAACCACCAAAGAAAAAAAGAAGTCACTGACACTGTTCCTACTCAAGAGGAACAATGGTAATTTTAGGGAGGGTGGCTCTAACATTGCTCTAACATTCTCTCTCCTTAAGAGAGCCCTCATACTTGATTAAAGGGTTCTGGTTTTGAGCAACCACCTGCTCTTCCAAATCTATAATTAAATACAGAAAAGGGGGGATGGGGAGGTTTTTAAAAACCACCAGTGAGTGACCTTGTCAGGCAGAAGTAAATATTTTTGAGAAGACAGAGTATCATGGTGGACAGATCATGACTGTGGTCAAATCCAGATTCTTTCCCAAGCTCTGCTCCACACTACAGGTTGGAGGAAAAGTTCTGAAAACTGTGAGATTTAGTGTCCTTGGCTGTGAAATGGGAATTATTATATGAAAGATGATCATTTGGATCAAATAAAATAATGCTTATAAAGTAGTTAAGATGATTAATACAGTATCAGGTCTTAACCATTACCAAGTAATTAAGATGATTAGTATAGTACATCATAGATGGGATAACTCAATAAATGGTCTTGCTGCTGAGGATATTAAGTTTATAAATATACAATGTATAAGAAAATCTTACTTCATTAAAAGTTTTAAAACTTACTTAGCACTTTGCACACTCCCAAGGATATTTTCCTTCAGTTAGAGATTTGCTTTTGAACTTTGGCTTTTGTTAATAATTGTTTTACCTGGTAACAAGATGTTTCTGTTTAGTTGTACCAAAGATCACAGGTCACATAAATTTAGCTGAAGTTCTAGGACTTCATTAATGCTAAAGTTTCATTGCAGGAGATAGTCACTGAGTATGAAGGAAAAGACTGTATCACTTGTTAGAATAGAAAAGACATTCTTAATAATTTTTAGAGTCTGAATCATCTCAGATGAAATTTTTTCATGAATTGATTTCACATCTCATCTTTCCAAGGAATCAATGGTTCATTGAGTGGGTATACTATGCAATTTTGTTCCAAAGTCCAGCCTATGAGAAAGAGCCTACAGGAGAGAAAAAAGAAAAAAAAAAAGTGCCTTTGTAAGACCACTTAGTTACTGTGTGTGGATCAGATGGCTTCATACGCATGACAGACCCAAATATCATCTGAGTTTCCCTTGTTTCTTGAAATGGAATCTTAATTTTCTCAGAGCCCCACTAATTAAACTATCTCTAAGTATCAGGAGTTGTTGTTGCTCAGTTGCTAAATCATGTCCAACTTGTTGCGACCCCATGGACTGCAGCACACTAGGCTTCCCTGTGCTTCGCTTGCTTAAATTCATGTCCATTCAATCAGTGATCCTACCTAACCATATATCAGAGGATATCTCTACAATTTTGTTAAGTCTCAGGAAACTATCTTTTCTATGGCCATCTGTACCTTCAGTGAAAAACATAAGCCTAGATAAAGAAGAGCTTCCTCACCTGGGGAAGTTCTCTTAGGATACTATTTTTAACACCTTGGCAAGGAACCCCAGAGACAGTATAAACTTACCACTCAGGTGGCTCCTAGAAGACTGAAAAAGGTAATGGCCCATGATGAATGAAATTTAAGCCTGCATCACCACTGCAGATGATAGAGAAAGGATAGCATGTCTTAGGACACCAATATAACTACAATAAAAATATCAGTCACATGTAAATTGAGAAATACTCTAAAAAACAAGTACTACTCAAATATGTCAAGGCTATCAGAAACAAGGAAAGTCTGAGAAACTGCTGCCATCTAAGTGTGTGTGCTTAGTCACTCAGTTGTGTCCAATTCTTTGTGACTCCATGGGCTGTAGCCCACTAGGCTCCTCTGTCCATGGGGGCTCTCCATGCAAGAATACTAGAGTGGGTTGTCATGCCCTCCTCCAGGGGATCTTCCCTACCCAGGGATTGAACCCAGCTCTCCCGCAGTGCAGGCCAACTCTTTACCATCTGAGCCACCAGGGAAGCCCTCCAGAGGAGGCTAAATACAAAGATGGCATAGTGTCATGTGATATTCTGGATGAGATCCTACAACAGAAAAAGGGTATTAGGTAAAAATCATGAAAATACAAATAAGTATGGATTATAAATTACAAATTTGTACAAAGTACAAATTAGCTAATAATAGTGTACTGATGTTGGTTTATTAGTTCTAAAAATTATAGCATGGTAACCTCAGACATGCAGATGACACCACCCTTATGGCAGAAAGTGAAGAGGAACTCAAACGCCTCTTGATGAAAGTGAAAGAGGAGAGTGAAAAAGTTGGCTTAAAGCTCAACATTCACAAAACTAAGATCATGGCATCTGGTCCCATCACTCCATGGGAAATAGATGGGGAAACAGTGCAAACAGTGTCAGACTTTATTTTTGGGGGATCCAAAATCACTGCGGATGTTGATTGCAGCCATGAAATTAAAAGACACTCCTTGGGACGAAAGTCATGACCAATCTAGATAGCATATTAAAAAGCAGAGACATTACTTTGCCAACCAAGGTCCGTCTAGTCAAGGCTATGGGCTATGGTTTTTCCAGTGGTCATGTATGGATGTGAGAGTTGGACTGTGAAGAAAACTGATCGCCGAAGAATTGATGCCTTTGAACTGTGGTGTTAGAGAAGACTCTTGAGAGTCCCTTGGACTGCAAGGAGATCCAACCAGTCCATTCTAAAGGAGATCGATCCTGGGTGTTCATTGGAAGGACTGATGCTAAAGCTGAAGCTCCAATACTTTGGCCACCTCATGCGACGAGTTGACTCACTGGAAAAGACTCTGATGCTGGGAGGGATTGAGGGTAGGAGGAGAAGGGGACGACAAAGAATGAGATGGCTGGATGGCATCACCAATTTGATGGACATGAGTTTGAGTAAACTCTGGGAGTTGGTGATGGACAGAGAGGCCTGGAGTGCTGTGATTCATGGGGTCACAAAGAATTGGACACGACTGAGTGACTGAACTGAACTGAACTGAATGTGAAAAGTTAATAATGAAGGAAACTGATTGAGGGATATATGAGAACTTATACTACCTTGGTCCCTTTTCTGTATACCTAAAACTATTCTAAAATTAAAAGATTATTAAGAATAAACATAGACTTAAGTGAGTGAGCAAGCTGGACAGGTGTAGGAAGCCAGAAGAACCAGCAGAGGATTAGGCTTCCCCCAAAGGCCTAGCAGACATACTATTCATAAAAGCTGGTGGGAATGGGATGGGACAAAAATGCCAACATCTCTGAGATCAGGTGGTTGGAGAGGCTGTCAGAGAATGTGGCTTACTGATAGCCACGGGAATGATGAAGCCCTGAAGTGAAAAGATAGATGGCAGCCTTGATGGCTAGAAACTAAGATGTTGCAATTATTACAACAAATGGCAAGGCCAGAGTGGCAGTCCAGGGAACTAAAATCAGTGAGAATTATAGACATGTAAATAGAGCATAGTGTCTCTAAGGGTAATGATAACTGGAGATCTAAGGAATCAGCATGTTCCCCAAAGTCTGAATGACTGTGGGTTCCCTCATTCATTAACTCAATTGGTTGGTCACGTACTTGGTCCATGAAAGTGTACTTGTGAATGACATCCTTGGCAGGATCTCCTTTACTAAGTCCTTGGCCTCTGGGGTAAGTACCAGCAGAGTAAGGAAACCAAATGGAACCTCCCTGAAACTGCATCCCAAGACTGGCCAGAATAGTAAATTTACAGCAATATCATAGCTCAGAGGAAATGACAGATTAAAACAGTATAAGTTTAAGGAAAGCAAAAGCGAGGGTCATTCTCATAGTTCTATTTCATTTGCAAGTCTGCTGTTGCTGCTGCTAAGTCACTTCAGTCGTGTCTGACTCTGTGCGACCCCATAGATGGCAACCCACCAGGCTCCCCCGTCCCTAGGATTCTCCAGGCAAGAATAGTGGAGTGGGGTGCCATTTCCTTCTCCAATGCATGAAAGTGAAAAGTGAAAGTGAAGTCTCTCATTCATGTCCGACTCTTCATATAAAAACCAAATGGATCCTGGAGAATGTCATAGACTATTGTAAGCTTAACCAAGGAGTAGCTACAACCAGAGTTATCACAGAAAACAAGATATTTTTGCAGCAGTTCAGTTCAGTCGCTCAGTCGTGTCTGACTCTCCACGACCCCATGAATCACAGCACACCAGGCCTCCCTGTCCATCACCAACTCCTGGAGTACACTCAAACTCCTGTCCACAGAGTCGGTGATGCCATCCAGCCATCTCATTCTCCGTCGTCCCCTTCTCCTCCCGCCCCCAACCTTTTCCAGCATCAGAGTCTTTTCCAGTGAGTCAACTCGTCGCATGACTCTGTGTGCATGGAATGTGACCATTAATTTGGTGAATGTATTCCTTTCCTTTCAGTCCCATCACAACTGAGGACTAGAAACAGTTGACATGTTCAATAAATAGATGGTAATATATTTGCAATTTTACCCCAGAGTAATATCAACTCTCCTTTCCTTTGTCATAATATAGTAAAGAGATCTGAGCTGTTGTGACATCATGAAGGCCATGACATTGATCTAATGTATCATTGATATCGTATCGATAGTTTAGAATAAGCAGGAAGTAACTTATATACAAAAGCCTTTGAGACATAAGTGCTACAGAGGCACTCAGATCAACCTTATGACTATTTAGAGATGTGCTGCTGTAATGAAATATTTCAGGGAACCATAGGTCAGAGATGTGTCAGGATATTTCCTTAAATATTGTGAATCTTGTATCGTCTTCCACAAAGAAATCTAATTCCTGAGAGTCTCCTTTTATCTGGAGGTAACCCATTTCATGGGCTTCCCTGGTGGCTCAACGGTAAAGAATCTGCCTGCAATGCAGGAGACCTGGATTTGATCCCTGGGTTGGGAAGATCCCCCAAAGAATGGAATGACAACCCATTCCAATATTTTTGCCTGGGAGCCCATGGACAGAGGAGCCTGGCAAGCTACATCCATGGGGTCGCAAAGAGTTGGACATGACTGAATGATAACACACACCCACAACTAATTTCACAACTAGAAAAATTGCTCTGGATCATACATCGCATACAATGAAAGAATGTCAGCATTGATTGGGAACCGGAAAGAAAGGGTTCTGCAGCAGACCTAAACTGCAGTGTATGTGGGTCTGCCAATTGGGTCACATGATCTAGTGGAATCTATGATTCTGGAGATGTCTTTGGTGGAAAAAGCTGTACTAAAGAATTTGTGTCAGATCCCAGTGGGACAATCAGTGAGTAGACTCCTGGGTTCTGAACTCTAGTAGAGACAAAAAGTTGGCCTTGGAGATACCACTGTTGCTCAAGTAGATCTTTTAGCCACTTAGTGGCAAGTTGATTATTTGGGGCCCCTTCCAAATTGGAAAGCCCAGTGATTCATTCTCAGAAAACAGCAAAATTCTGTAAAGCAATTATCCTTCAATAAAAAATATATAATTTTTTTAAAAAAGCATTTTTGTTTTTGCTTTGCTTTTCACCACTTTACGTTTTGCTAGTCATCCCCTCTCTCATCTTTTCCTTTCTCCTCTCTCTTCTTTCCTTGAGGAGCAAAATTAATCAACCAACTAATCAAATAAAAATTCTGCCATTTTCATCTTCAGAGTCATTCAGCTCTGTATAGTTCCCATTCACTAAGTCAGTTCTGAGCTTCCTTTGACCAGTAAACAATGGAAAGAAATCTTTGAATGAATACTATCAGAGCTCAGTCCTTGTCTGGCGTGGAGCAGAATGTCTGATCTTCCAGACAGAGATACAGTAAAGTTCACGTTGATGATGCTGTAAACAAAACCTTTGAACTCTATCTTAGGAAATATAAGCTAATATAAAATTTAGTTATATGCCACTCTGATTCCAGATTTAGGTACAGGTGGTATCTATTTTTCCTAAAAGATAACATTGTAAAATTTAGGCATGAATGAATTTTAGGGAAGACAAAATCTGCTAAAACTGACATGTTTTAAATCACTCAGAGAAGATAATCTATGACTGGGTTTTGGAAGACTTGGTTCAAGTTCCACTAATTATCTCATAGTTTCATGTTCTATAAAATGAAAGCACATGTAATAGTGCCTGCCTTTTCTGCCTCAAGACATAGGTATGACACCTAGGTGAGAAAAGTAATTTGAAAATGAGAAACAGTATAGGAAGATTTGAATTTACTAAATTAGATTTGAGAAGACTTTCATCATCAGAGACATTATTTATACATACACACATGCTTATGAATATCTAATGTATATGTGTAGACTCTATCCAATACTTTGGCCACCTAATACGAAGAGCTGACTCATTGGTAAAGACCCTGATGCTGGGCAAGTTTGAAGGCAGGAGGTGAAGGGGACGATAGAGGATGAGATGGCTGGATGGCATCACCAACTCAAAGGACATGAGTTTGAATAAACTCCATGGGATAGTGAAGGACAGGGAAGCCTTGTGTGCTGCAATTCATGGAGTCACAAAAAATCAGGCATGATTTAGCAACTGAACAACAACATATTCAAAATTATTGGGGACTTCACTGGCAGTTCAATAGTTGAGATTTCATGCTTCCACTGCAGAGTTCGTGGGTTTGATCCCTGGACAGAACTAGGATCCTACATGCATCAATCAGTCAGTTCAGTCACTCAGTTGTGTCTGAATATTTGCGACCCTATGGACTACAGCATGGCAGGCCTCCCTGTCCATCACCAACTCCCGGAGCTAACTCAAACTCATGTCTATCAAGTCAGTGATGCCATCCAACCATCTCATCCTCTGCCGTACCCTTCTGATTAATTTAATTTCCAATTAATCAGTTTTTCACATCAGGTGTCCAAAGTATTGGAGTTTTAGCTTTAGGATCAGTTCTTCCAATGAATAGCCATGGTTGATTTCCTTTAGGATGGACTGGTTGGATCTCCTTGCAGACCAAGAGACTCCCAAAAGTCTTATCTAACACCATAGTTCAAAAGCATCAATTCCTCACTGCTCAGCTTTCTTTATAGTCCAACTCTCACATCCATACATGACTACTGGAAAAACCATTGCTTTGACTAGACAGACCATTGTTGGTAAAGTAATGTCTCTGCTTTTTAATATGCTCTCTAGGTTGGTAATAGCTTTCCTTCGAAGGAAACTTAATTTCATGGCTGCAGTCACCATCTGCAGCAATTTTGGAGCCCAGAAAAATGAAGTCTCTCACTGTTTCCATTGTTTCACCATCTACTTGCCAGGAAGTGATGGGATTGGCTGCCATGATCTTTGTTTCCTGAATGTTGGGTTTTAAGCCAACTTTTTCACTCTCCTCTTTCACTTTCATCAAGAGGCTCTTTAGTTCTTTGCTTTCTGCCATAAGGATGGTATCATTTGCATATCTGAGGTTATTGATATTTCTCCCAGCAATCTTGATTCCAACTCATGCTTCATCCAGCCCAGTGTTTCTCATGATGTACTCTGCATAGAAGTTAAATAAGCAGGGTGACAATATACAGCCTTAATGTACTCCTTTCCTAATTTGGAACCAGTCTGTTGTTCCATGCTTGTTCTAATTGCTACTTCATACAGATTTCTCAGGAGGCAGGTTAGGTGGTCTGGTATTCCCATCTCTTTCAGAATTTTCCACAGTTTGTTGTCATCCACACGGTCAAAGGCTTTGGTGCAGTCAATAAAGCAGAAGTAGATGTTCTTCTGGAGCTCTCTTGCTTTTTTGATGATCCAACAGATGTTGGCAACTTGATCGCTGGTTCCTCTGCTTTTTCTAAATCTGGCTTGAATATTTGGAAGTTCATGGTTCATGTACTATTGAAGCCTGGCTTGGGGAATTTTAATCATTACTTTTGTGGTACAGTCAAAAAATTAAAATAAGAAATAGAAAAAAAAATTTTTTTTAATTGTTGATAGTAATGGTGTTTTGGAGCCAGAGGTTGTAAATGAGAGATTGGTGAACTATGTCCCTCAGCCCACAATCAACCTTTGTTTCACTTGCTTTTCCTTATAAATAAAATGTTACTGAAATGTGGTCCTGCCCACTCATGTACTATTGTCTGTGATTGTTTTCCTGCTACAGTGACAGAGTTCATTAGTGCACCAGAGACTTTATGGGCCACAAATCTAAAATATTTACTTCTTGTTCATTTACAGAAAAAGTTTGCCCACCCCTGCTCTAGGTACTAGAAAAAAAAATTACATGCTGCAATCTAATCTGCACTGTGAAATGGAGTACTCAGGCCATCTTCCCAATCACTCAAGCCAAAAACAAGTTCTTTTCATCATGTCATCATTTTGGATGAAAGCGTTTCAAGGCTTGAATGTGCCAGACAATTGCTCATCTCTCCAATTTACTTCTGTTGCTCATAATTCATTAGACTAGGTAACTTTCAAATATTTTTAGAAGTCTCTCTCCAGATCTCTCTCAGAAATTATAGAAAGTACAAGGAATCATTCTTCCCCTTTCTGGTTTCTACTTAACAGCAAATATTTGCTGTGAAATCATGCAAGATAAATATGTATGTCTATCCCACCATCACACATTTATGACTGCCTCTTTTTGCAGTGAATGTGTCTATTAATGAAGGTGTAAGAACAAGCTTGTGTTTTTGCTAGAGCTCAAAAATGAATGAGGGCATTAGTCAGCAAAGAAGTATAGTAAATTCATCCCCTGTTAATGCTTTACCAAAAGCAGCTAGTGCCAGTTGTTTCTTTATTGAATAGGTGATAACTTGAAAGGACTTCAAGGGCATTATAGAAGAAAGAAATTTTACATTTCACAAGCAATTTGAAGTTGTGTAATTCATTGATTGACCTTCCTTGGTGGCTCAGTGGTATATAACACGCATGCCAATTCAGGAGATACGGGTTCAATCTCTGGGTCAGGAAGATCCCCTGGAGAAGGAAATGGCAACCACTACAGCATTCTTGCCTGGGAAATCCCATGGACAGAGGAGTCTGGTGGGCTACAGTCCATGGGGTTGCAAAAAGAATCAGACATGACTTAGTGACTAAACAACAACAATTCATTGATTATTTACTTCCTTAGATGAAGTCAGAAGCAAAAGTTATGACAGACACATTCACATTGACATTGGGAATTAAAGAAGAAACATCAGACAAATATATCAAATCTCAGTTCTGACAGCTTTCAACTCTGTTTTTCCCTAAGAACAAAGGTTTAACGAGAACAAAAATAGTCTGCAGACTAGTAAAGAAATGGACTCCTGCTCTCTGCGTATCAAATTCAAGGGCTAATTATGACTCAAAGATTTGCTCTGCGGCTCAAATAAGATTGGACTCAGGAACAGATTTTAAAAACTGGGTTAGACAAGTGTGATACAAAATTACTAGAACCAGACTGTCATGTGCTCTGATGTATGACATGGTCAGACTGCAAGAGTATAAACTCTGACTTTACTACTTACCTGTTCTATAACTTGGTGCAAGTTACTTAGCTTCTTTGAGACTTTGTCTCGTAATCTGTAAAATGCATATTTTGTTGGTAACCACAGATGTTTAGACAGCTTAAATAAGGAAAGATATGCAAAGTGCAGAGCCTGATGTCTGATGAAAAGTATAAAGCATAATTACTAGCACTTAATAAATACAACCATTATTACATTGTTGTATCATATAAGCCATTATCATATTATTGTATTATACATACCCTCTATCTTCAGTTCAGTTCAGTTCAGTTCAGTCGCTCAGTCATGTCTGACTCTCCGCGACCCCATTAGATGTCCATTATTCTTAAGTAGTAGCTTATGGTTCCTAAGAGTTTGCCTCAGTTCAGTTCAGTTCAGTCACTCAGTCGTGTCTGACTCTTTGCGATCCCATGAACTGAAGCAAGTCAGGCCTCCCTGTCCATCACCAACTCCCAGAATCCACCCAAACCCATGTCCATTGAGTCAGTGATGCTATCCATCCATCTCATCCTCTGTCATCCCCTTCTCCTCCTGCCCTCAATCTTTCCCAGCATCAGGGTCTTTTCAAATGAGTCAGCTCTTCGCATCAGGTGGCCAAAGTATTGGAGCTTCAGCTTCAACATCAGTCCTACCAATGAACACTCAGGACTGATCTCCTTTAGGATGGACTGGTTGGATCTCCTTGCAGTCCAAGGGACTCTCAAGAGTCTTCTCCAACACCATAGTTCAAAAGCATCAATTCTTCAGTGCTCAGCTTTCTTTAGAGTCCAACTCTCACATCCATACATGACCACTGGAAAAACCATAGCCTTGACTAGATGGACTTTTGTTGACAAAGTAATGTCTTTGCTTTTTAATATGCTGTCTAGGTTGGTCATAACTTTCCTTCCAAGGAGTAAGCGTCTTTTAATTTCATGGCTGCAATCAGCATCCGTAGTGATTTTGGAGCCCAGAAAAAGTGATGGGACCAGATACCATGATCTTAGTTTCCTGGATGTTGAGCTTTAAGCCAACTTTTCATTCTCCTCCTTCACTTTCATCAAGAGGCTCTTTAGTTCTTCTTCACTTTCTGCCATAGGGTGGTGTCATCTGCATATCTGAGGTTATTGATATTTCTCCCGGCAATCTTAATTCCAGTTTGTGCTTCCTCCAGCCCAGCATTCCTCATGATGTACTCTGCATATAAGTTAAATAAGCAGGGTGACAATATACAGCCTTGACATACTCCTTTTCCTGTTTAGAACCAGTCTGTTGTTTCTTGTCCAGTTCTAACTATTGCTTCCTGTCCTGCATACAGGTTTCTCAAGAGGCAGGTAAGGCGGTTTGCTATTCCCATCTCTTTCAGAATTTTCCACAGTTTATTGTGATCCACACAGCCAAAGGCTTTGGCATAGTCAATAAAGCAGAAACAGATGTTTTTCTGTAACTCTCTTGCTTTTCCCATGATCCAACAGATGTTGGCAATTTGATCTCTGGTTCTTCTGCCTTTTCTAAAACCAACTTGAACATCTGGAAGTTCGCGGTTCACGTATTGCTGAAGCCTGGCTTGGAGAATTTTAAGCAGTACTTTACTAGCATGTGAGATGAGTTCAAGAGTTTTCCTAGAGCCTGGGAAATTGGTACCTTGCATCAATTAAATATTATTGTGCCAAGAATGTTGTAAATTGTCTTTTAAACTCTTTTATAGAAAGATTAAACTTAAAAGGTTTTCACAGCAAAGGAAATGATAAGCAAGGTAAAAAGACAATCCTCAGAATGGGAGAAAATAATAGCAGATGAAACAACTGATAAAGGATTGATTTCCAAAATACACAAGCAGCTTGTACAACTCAATGCCAGAAAAACAAGTGACCCAATGAAAATGTGGGAAAAAGACTTAAACAGACATTTCTCCAAAGAAGGCATATAGATGGCTAACAAACACATGAAAAGATGCTCAACATCATTCATTACTAAAGAAATGCAAATCAAAACTACAGTGAGATATCACCTCACACTGGTCAGAATGGCCATCATCAAAAAATGAATAAACAATAAATGCTGGAGAGGGTGTGGAGAAAAGAAAACCCTCTTACATTGCTCGTGGGAATGTAAATTGATACAGCCACTATGGAAGATGGTATAGAGATTCCTTAAAAACTAGAAATAAAATTACCATATGATCCAGCATTCCCACTCCTAGGCATATACCCTGAGGAAACCAAAATTGGAAAAGACACATGTATCACATTGTTCATTGCAGCACTATTTACAATACCTAGAATATGGAAGCAATCTAGATGTCCACTGGAAGATGAATGGATAAAGAAGTTGTGGTACATATACACAATAGAATATTACTCAGCCATAAAAAGGAATGCATTTGAGTCGGTTCTGATGAGGTGGATGAACCTAGAACCTATTATACAGATTAAGTGAGTCAGAAAGAGAAAGATAATTACTATCTCCATTATTATTAAATGCTATATCACTGAACACATTTTATGTGCTGTAACTTTACTAAATGTTGCTTGTAGGTAACAGGATAAAACATTTGTTCAGGAATATCCTTTAATAAGTAAGCCAGGATATACGTCAAAAGAAGTCAAAGAAACAAAAGAAATAAATTACTTTAGAGAATGGTGAATGGAATGACAAAAGACTAAAATGACAAGAGAAAAAAAGGAAAGAGAGAAATCAGCTAAATAATTTGAGGCTAGGATACAGTGAAAGGTAAAATGATGAGAGAAAACTCCCTTATGATGAGGACTTTAAACAAAAACAGTACCTAATTTTTAATTTGAAATTTTGTTCTCCTAAATTGTCAGTGATTTTAACTACACGTTTAAGTGCCTTGTGTTTATTTAATCTCTCTCTCAATCCTCTCTCATCATTTCTTCTCTCCCTTTCTCTTTGCTGAGAAAGCCATTGCAAAACTGACCAGAGCATGAGAGAGGAGAGAGTGTTCATATTCTTACACGAATTCAGAAAAAGACAAAAAGCACAGTGTCAGGTGGACCAGGAGAATGCAAAACTCAGTCCAATCTGAGGAAGTATTTGAGATTCCAGGGAGTGTACAATGGAGCTCTGGTTAAAGCTTATTAGATCTGGAGGGTTGCATAATGTTAGATCGTTAATTTTTTACAACAGTCCAGTGAGATTACTGTTATTCTGATCACATTGTACATCAAATGAGTGTGGATCCATCAGAAGATCACATGTTCTTGATGAGACTGTATCTAAAGATAATCAAAGAGAACCTCATCTACCCTTTCATGAGATGAAGTCAAATAAGAAATAGCTTGGAAAGTAGAGCACTCTGAGACAGTCTATTAAAATGAAAAATCCTCCAATCATCACCTTGCTGCTGCTGCTAGGTCACTTCAGTCATGTCCGATTCTGTGCGACCCCATAGTCAGCAGCCCACCAGGCTCCCCCGTCCCTGGGATTCTCCAGGCAAGAACACTGGAGTGGGTTGCCATTTCCTTCTCCAATGCATGACAGTGAAAACTGAAAGTGAAGTTGCTCAGTCGAGTCTGACCCTTAGCGACCCCATGGACTGCAGCCCACCAGGCTCCTCCGTCCATGGGATTTTTCCAGGCAAGAGTACTGGAGTGGGGTGCCATTGCCTTCTCCAAATCATCACCTTACACAACAGTAATTAAAACTAATGTTTACTGCTCACTCACTAAACATCAGTAGCAAGTCTAAGAGTTCTAAATCTATCATGTCTTTTAATTCTCTTTACAATCTTTTGAAAAAGTATTATTATTACCATTAGCCTGCAGATGAAGAAACTGAGGTGTGGTTATCCAAGTACATACAATTATTTTAAAATTGCTGTGAAATTGAAACCGAGGCAGCTTGATTTTCATTATTCTGTGATCAGCCACTATTCAAACTGCCTCCTTTTTGTAACAGATAATAATGACAACTATAAAGACAACATACATGGGACTTTATAACATCAATTTATTGAACAGCTACAATGTAGTTAATAGGTATATATTGCCTACTCAACATTACAAACATTTTTCAAGATATTATCAAATTCCTCATCTTATTGTCAGGAGACTGAGCCTCAAAAGAATGTAGTAATTTGGTTAGGATCCTACAGCTGACATCAGAAGTCAGATTCAGACTCAGGTCTGTTAGACCTCTCTTCTCCCCAGACCTCAATTCTTTCCTAAAGTAGTGCTGAACATTTGTTGCTGTGAGTAAGTCTTTCCAGTAGATAATCATTTGAATTTATCCCACCTCTTTAATCTTGGAAGGAGTGCTTTGCACATTAGAAATATGTAGCTACAGGTTGAATGCCTTCTAAGGCCTGGGAGTTGAGTAAGATATAACGCTCAGTTCAAAGGCATCAGAGAGATCTCTTCTGTGGGCTAGAAGGTCAAGGGACCACCCCTTGCCCATCACAACAAAGACCACACATATAGGTCTGGAAGTATACTCTCCACATGTTCTCCTTCAAAGGAAAAAGAATATTTCAAGAGTCTGAGAAAATTATTGTAAAATTTCAAGCAATCATATTAGATGATCATACTATGCTAACATTGTAATAATATCCTCATTTCCATTCATTTACAAAGGTTTTGGAAAGATTTAATAATAATAGTTTCCTAAAACAAAATCATATTGGCTTTTCTGATTCAGGGAATTTAGCACAATCAGTCTCAAGGGCACACATGAAATTATCTTTGATAGCTGAGATATTACTCTTCCCTGGTTTTCCTCTTACGTCTTTAAACCTTTTTTTTTTTTCATTTTCTTGCAGTAATATTGCTTTCTTAACCTGTCCTTTAAATAGAGTGCCTTTCCAGAATTCCATCTTCGATCCTCTCGTGTTTACTCTGTTTAGTCAATATTGCTATTTGTCTCCCCAGCATTCCATTTCACTTCCTTGAAGAATGCAATGTTTTCCAGTCTAAAGTTTGAATAGGATTGATGCCCACATCTCAAGAGAATAGGCCTTTCTTGGTCTTTCCCAGTAAGCAAACTCCAGGCCTCCTTCCCAGCTATAGTAGCTGTTTCATGAAGATGCACATAAAGTCAGGCGTAAGCAAGTCAGTACATTCTGTTCCTCTAGCCAAATTAAATGCGAAGGCAGGAAACCATGATTTAAGCTGGTCAATGAGAGAAAATTTGTGGAAGACAGAGCAGGAATCAAGAACCGAATGGAAGCTGGTTCTGGTGAGACATTGTTGAGTTTTAGGGTCAAATTTCAACTGGACCGACCCTATTTTGGGACATTTTAATTATTAAACATCAATAGATTAGAGTTTGAGTTTAGTTTCCTGTTAGTTGCAGTCAACAGTTTCTCAGTTGATTCTGTTTACCGTCCCTCTAAGAAATGAAATCCACTCTTTGTATATAATCATTTAGCTTTCTGAGGTTCCCTGTGTTCAACAAGAAAATATTGTCAAAGTTAAATTAAATAATGTATTAAAGTGTTTAGCTCCATGACTGGCACATAATCAGTACTCAGTTAATAGTAGCTATTGCTGTTGTTGCTACAGATGTTATAATTATCTATATTCCTTCACTTTTATCTTCTTCTCTGAATCATGAGCTCCAGAACACAAGGTACAACTATTTACTGCACATTTCTGCTTAGATGATTCCTCAGCACTTCAAACCAACCCATTCAAAATTAACTTCAGTGTTGTGTCTGCAAAACTGCTCTTCCTCTTCTGTCAGGTTGGTGATTCTATCATAACACTACTGTGCGTGTGTGCATGCTAAGTCACTTCAGTCGTGTTGGACTCTTTGTGACCCTGTGGACTGTAGCCTGCCTGGCACCTCTGCTGCTGCTGCTGCTGCTGCTGCTGCGTCACTTCAGTCGTGTCCGACTCTGTGTGACCCCATAGACGGAAGCCCACCAGGTTCCCCCTTCCCTGGGATTCTCCGGGCAAGAACACTGGAGTGGGTTGCCATTTCCTTCTCCAAGAGCCTGGCACCTCTAGCTGCCATCAAAACTCCTAACTCTTCAGTCTCTAATATTCAGCCATTACCAACTTCTATTCATCTACCTCTGAAAAGCCTATGAAATTACAATCTTACCCCTTTTAATTTCACTACGAGGACCTTGGTCCAAACCCTTATTTTTCACGTGGACTGTGAAAGTGAAAGTGTGGCCACTGTTGTGGCTGACTTTTTGTGACCCCATGGACTAGCCAATAAGTCTCCTCTGTTCATAAAATTCTCCAGGTGAGAATACTGGAGTGGGTTGCCATTTCATTCTCTAGGGGATCTTCCCTACCCAGGGATCCAACCCCGATCTCTCACATTGCGGGCAGACTCTTTACCGACTGAGTGGCCATGGACTGTGGCAATGGCCAACTTATTTTCTGTTTCCATTCTCCAAATTCTTTAGTTCTTCTTCTATAGAGTTGCTGGTTCCTTCCTAAACACATTAAACCAGTCATTCATCTGCTTAAAAATCATGTAAACCATCCACAGTCTTTCTGCCTAAAGACAAATTCTGAATCCTTAGCAAAACACATCTTGCCTTTCAAAATGTGACTTCAACCAGAATTTCAGTCCTCAGTTTTGTGCCTTGTCCCAGATTACCCTTTACTCCAGGATTTTCATGGACCCTTATCTTTTATCAGGTCAGCCTTAGATGGAAAAAGTTCTACTCAACTTTAAGACAGACCCAAATGTCATTGCCTCCAGGCCTTTTCCAACTACTTGGAACAGAATTAATAATGGATTAGTCTTTACCCCTGTGGAACATCATACATGTTGCTACTATAATATTAATCACATTATTTCTTAACTCTTTATTTATCTATCTGTAGCCTCTGTTAAACTCTGCAATCTTGAAGATAAGAACTATGTCTTTATATCTGGAATCTAAAAAAATGAAATAAAATAACAAAAAACAAATCTTGAAATACGTAAAGTTGTCATGTATTGATTACTTCCCATGTGCCTGACTTTGAATAAGATATGTTAAAAAGCGTGTCTTGTCAACCCTAAGAAATAGGTATAACTATTCCCATTTAATAGATAAGGAAATTGAGACCAAAAAAGCTGTTTGACTTTTCCAAGTACACAGAGTTAATAACTGCCAGAGCCAGAACACCAATCCCAGATCTATATAATTCTAAAGCTGTCCTTCTACAAAGATTTACTGTCTTCTTGCACATGAGCTTTCTTTCAGTTCTCATATAATGAATATATTTCTATCTTACCCAGGATATATGTTTGCTTCTCCACTTAATTTCAAACCCTAAACAAGGTCATTTTCCTACCCCTTTTTGCTTGAAAGGTTATTATTGAATAACCTCTATAATATTTTCCCTTGCTAAAATAAAACCATCTTTCTATTTTTAAGCTATAATTCCACTTTCTCCGACTGGTGGCTAGGATGTAACAAAAATGAAAACATTGCAAGACTTTGTATTGGCTTAGGCTATAAAAGCAGGAATCCACCGAGGCCCTGCTGTGAATACCTGGTTATGATTATAACAGAATTACGGAGCAGAAATGTGATACTTTAATGAACTCTTTTTCATTTGGGGAGCTCACACTGGCCAAGGTTTGCACATAAATGCTTCTATGACCACAGTACCTGATTAAGTAGTCATTGTACTTTACTGCATATAACACTGCATTATTATTTCTAAATGTTATTTTGACTGGTACTTGATCTCCTTCACCTTTGATTTATGTGAGTATTCTAATCTTTCCTTAGGTATGTAGCATTATCTGCTTGCCAAATTTAGATAATTCTTGGAACAGATTCAGTTAAACTTCGTGGTGCAGTTCCATTACAATCAAGGTCAAACATTAGCTCATAAGTTTTCAGACCAATGGAGAAATCTGAAAGAAAATCCCATTTTCCTTCTCTCTCACTTCTCTTCTCATACCTACTTTGTCCTCTTGTAAATTTTTTATCTAGTCCATCATAAGACATAAGATTTAAACAAGCAATTCTATATTTGTACCTCAAGGGAGTATTTTCTGGATTGTTTCTGGTGGGGAGTAGGAGGAGAAGGAGCATTGATCTATCCATTAAAACTCAATAATATGGTAAAAGTTAGATATTAGCTATTCTTTAATTACAATTAGTGATAATATTCTTCTCTGTGTGTAGAGTGTGTGAGGATGTGTGTGTGTGTCTGTTAGGTGGGAGTCAAGCATAGAGAAAAAGGGAGGGATAGAAAGAAACAGAGAGAAAGCTGAAATAGAGAGTATTGTTGCAAGAAAATTAACCTTCACCTGAAATACATATCATGGGAGGTTATCTTGCTAAGTTTAGAACCAAGATTACTTAAAATTCCATCTAGTAATCCATATGGTCTTATCTGATGACACTGGTCTGTTTAATTGCCAAGTTTTTACCTTTGACATCAGTTGCTCAAACCCACATTAAATGTGTAGTTCATTATAGTTTGAATGATTAGTCTTATTTATGGCTCTATTTTGTATCTAGTCTTTCACAACTTTTTGCCCACATTTAACCTGAACTAATTTATCATATTTTATTATGCTCTACACATAATTTGCAGGCCTTCTGAAATTCTTTCTAGAACAAGATGGGATATAATAAATAGAAAGTGAATATGAAGTCCTTAAATTGTGAATTTAATGAATAATTATCTCATATACCAATTTCATCTTTCTTCTTTCTCTCTATTTTTTTCTTTTGTGGACATACCAAGTGTTCCCTGTCTGCCAGAAGCCAGGAGTAGAGTGGATGTGGAGCTTGGCTGTTAATCCAAGATGTCTCTAACATATTTTGAGTCTTCCTCTGAAATCTCTTAAATTCACTCTATCTTCTGCAGTCCAAGCAATTTTATTCTGTTTCTTGTTCTCTTTTACATTTATAAGCCTTTGTATCAAGCATTCTAGTTTACAAACCATTTTGCAATGCCTGTTAAGCAAGGTGTTTGGGCTTCCCAGGCGGCCCAGTGATAAAGAATCTGCCTGCCGATGCACGAGACACAGGAGACTCAGGTTCGATCCCTGGGTTATAAAGATTACTTGGATGAGGAAATGGCAACCCACTCCAGTATTCTTGCCTGTGAAATCCCATGGACAGAGGAACCTGGCAGGCAACTCTTAAGCAAGGTCTCTGTCTGGTGTCTTCATCCATTCTAATTCACCCTACAAATCTGTAACATGTAGTTTTCTTGAAATAATAATTTTATCTTGCTCAAAAACCACTTTTTGTCACTATATGGTGACAATTTTTTGCCTGGGCTCCAATAGCTCTCATTAGCTAGCCTCTTCCTTCTTCTATAAATCACTTCTTCGCTCTCCACATAAGCCTTCTTTTTCTGTCCTTGTTCTTCTACTTTTTCCTTGCAGTACCAGCTTCATTCCTGCTTCCCTCATGTTCGTCCAGTTTTCATTACCTAGAATGCTCAATTTCTGTCCTCCCATTCAAATCCAATCCAATTTTTAGACTCAGTTAAGCCAAGTTTCTTTCACAGAAGTCCCAAATCTCAGAGATTGTTCCCAATCAAATGTGCTAGACATTTCTTTTTTTTTCGTTTTCTCCAACTAAAGTATGTGTTAGGCATACTTTTGTGTCATTCTCTCAGGGCATGTCACAAGCACAGCACTGAGAATTAGTATAAAATTAGTAGAGACTTGCTTGCACTCTTCACATACACAAACAAGTAGTCAGCCAGGGCCATATATTTCTTTAAAACTTTTAATTTTATATTGGAGTATAGCCAATTTGGAGAAGGAAATGGCAACCCACTCCAGTGTTCTTGCCTGGAGAATCCCAGGGACGGCTGAGCCTGGTTGGCTGCCGTCTATGGGGTCGCACAGAGTCGGACATGACTGAAGCAACTTAGCAGCAGCAGCAGCATAGCCAATTAACAATGTTGTGATAATTTCAAATGGACAGCAAAGGGACTCAGCCATACATATGCATGTATCCATTTACCTTTGAAACTTCCCTCCCATCCAGGCTGCCACATACACTGAGCAGAGTTCCCTGTGCTATACAGTAGGATCATGTTGGTTATCCGCTTTAAACATAACAGTGGGTACATGTTGATCCCAAACTCCCTAACTATCTCTCCCCCTGGTAACCATAAATTTGTACTTTAAGTCTGTTTCTGTTTTGCAAATAAGTTCACTTGTATCTTTTATCTTAGATTCCTCATGTAAGGGATGTCATATGATGTATTTCAGAATCAGTGAAAGAAAAGGCCTTGAGATTCCAGGAACTCTTTTAATGGCTTGATTTGTCTAAGCAAAGATTTCATGATGATAATACTGAATCAGATTTGTAATATAATCCGAGTCTCCAACATGATCTAGAAGAAAATATCTAAGACTTTTGTTTGGTTACTATAAGCTATGATTGAATATGGTCATGGGGAAATATCTCCATTTAAAGAACTGTCAAAAAGAATAAATTTTGATTTTATTTTCATGTACAAGAGACTCATGTTCCTTCCCAAGAGTCTGAAAAATTAGTCTGAGTTGCCCAAGATCCATACGTCCTTAATGCTTTGTTTCCAGGGAAGTCAACTAAATGGGATGTATGCTACCATTTCCCCTTGCCCACATTTAACATAGGTATATGAGCTCACTCATGCCGCTTGCTTTCCCTAATGCTATGTGCAAGCCAACGACCTTTCTCAACTCAACACTCCAAACAGCCATCAGCAATTAGTCTAAGTTTGCACAAGAACTGAAATTTATTTGCCACTCCATTCTTAGGATAAAATTCAACTCTAATTCAGCATTTGAAAATTTTGAATTCTCTTCCTACTTAGCTTCAGAATCTTCTATATGAATCTACTCTTACATCAACCTTTGTTCTAGTCAATGTATCTAAATTAACTGATATAATAACAATAACTGATATTTGGCAAGTTTCTCTAACTCCTCATAATTCAATACACTGAATGATGTAAAATATAGGCAACAATAGGACCTATCTATACGCATTATCTTAAAGATTAATTATATTAAATTATGTAAAGCATGTGCACATTTTGCTCATTTAATTCTCACAACAAACCTAAAAGCTAAGTAATATTATTTCCCTTTAACAGAAGGAAAAAACCAAGATACAGAGAAAATAGCAATTCATGCATGATCAGAAAGTTCTTACTTTCTGGAATCAGGACTTAAGATGAAGGAGTTTGATTTCAGAATCTACATTATTTATAATGAGATGTACAAACCTCAGCATCTCCCATGTGCCAGGCTACATGATATATTATTTTTGTTTAGTTGCTAAGCTGTGTCCTACTCTTTTGTGACCCCATTTACTGTAGCCTGCCAAGCTCCTCTGTCCATGGAATTTTCCAGGCAACAATACTGGAATGGGTTGCCATTCCTACTGCAGGGGATCTTGATGACCCAGGGATTGAACCCACATCTCCAGCATTGGCAGGTGGTTTCTTTACCACCGAGCCATTGGGAAAGACCCATGTGATGGATACAAGGGTATAAAAATGAATTAGACTTAGTCTGGCTCTGGAGAAGCTCTAGTCGAAGAGCAGGCAAGAAATAATTGTGATATGATATAAATCAAAGAGATCTACCAGAGGATATTTAATAAGAAGTACCTGTCAACTTCCAGAGTTTCCTCAGTGGCAGTGGTAAAGAATCTACCTGCAGTGCAGGAGATGCATTAGAGGCTGGTTCAGTCCCTGAGTTGGGAAGACACCCTGGAGGAGGGCATGGTAACCCACTCAAGTATTCTTGCTTGGAGAATCCCATGGACAGAGGAGTCTGGCGGGCTACCGTGCATAGGGTCAGAAAGAGTCGGACACAGACATGACTGTGCAACTGGGCACGCACGCACACACTCACACCAAGGCCCAATGGGATCAAAGATATAGAAAAGTTGAGTTCTAACTGACAGAATCAGATTAGGTTCCTAAAAATTGTAACACTCAAGAGGAAGCTTGAAGAAGGAGAACACAGTGCTAAACGGGTAAAAGTGGAGTATAGATGGCAAGAAGTTCTAGATAGAAGAATAAATATGTTCAAAAGCATGAAGATGACAGAAAAAACAGCTTTTGTGGGTAATGTGTTAGTAATATTGAAGCTTAGAACCTGTAAACTGGAAGTTGATATGGCTGTATCAGCTAAGCCGGAAATGATCATGCCATGAAAAGAAGACTGGATTTTCAAGTATATATTATTAATCAACACTGACTCATTGTCAAGGGAAGTATGCAATCATATTTTAATTTTTAGTTATCCTTTCAAATATTTATTGAATGCCCACCATGTGCAAAAGCAATTTTAGATTGATTCAGCAATTGTATGGTAATAACTTGGCATGAGAAGAGCATGGAGATAGAGAGACCAATAAAGAGGCTTCTGTATTATTACATTAAAAAGACTCAAGCATTCATTCACTCATACATCTACTTACCATATATTTTTACTGAATCAGTACCAGGCTGTGTTCTGAACATCTGTAGGACAGTCAGTAGTGAAGCACTTCCGTTTTGGAGGTTGCAGTTCTTGCTCTGTCACTTGCTAACTCTGTGGACTTGGGCAATTATTTAAACTCTGTGCATCACTTCCTCTTCTGTTAAATGGATATAATAAGGGGTACCTTCCTCAAACCAGTCAACCCTAAAGGAAATAAACTTTGAATATTCATTGCAAGGACTGATGCTAAAGCTGAAGCTTTGGCCACCTGATGTGAACAGCCGACTCAGAAAAGGCCCTGATGCTGGGAAAGATTGAAGGCAAAAGAAGAGGGCAGCAGAGAATGAGATGGTTAGATGGCATCACCGATTCAATGGACTTGAGTTTGAGCAAACTCTGGGAGATGGTGGGGAACAGAGGTGCCTGGAGTGCTGCAGTTCATGGGGTCACACAGAGTTGGACATGACTGAGTGACTGCACAACAGCAGCATCAAACTTCCTCATATTAAATTAAATGACCCTTAAATGAGTGAATATGTGTCATTGTTTAAAATAATTTCTAGTATGCATACAATGGCTAACCTATAAAACTCTATCCTCTTTCCTGGTTTACTGCTATCTCACAGTCCCCACCCTGCAGAAGGCCATGGGTTGCACAGGGAGCCCCCAAATGGACCTTACTATTTATGGTTTCCCTCTTCTCTATTCTAGCTTACACAATCAGTGATAGGCATCTACATCTCCTTTAACCCAACTTATTAATAATAATAGGTCATCTTCATCCTTTCCTCTTTGAAGACCCCTCTTACTATCACATAGACCTAAAGGGCAATCAGAACAAACACAGAACAACTGATAAGTCAGCTAGAGCTCTGCAGGTGATGACTTGCATCAAACAGAAAATGTATATCATCTGACCTTTGGTCCCACATCTGGCTTGTGACTTTGTTTAGGATTGTGTTTTTTAGGCCATGAGTAGTCACTGGAGGTTTATGAATTGATGGTTGGTATGATCCTTAGTTAACAAGTATAATAAGAATGGTAAAGTTTTCAACAAAACCCCAATTTACAATCATTTTTCCCAATAATTCATTAAGACAAGAATCAGCAAAGGTTGCTAAAATATTGCATGAATGTCTGGTGGAATAAGGATTAACAACTGTAGTCTCAAAGTTCTCGCACAGATTATTAATTACTTATGAAAGGGAAAATGTGAACTGTATAGTGAAAAACTGTGGCAAACGCTGCTACTCAAGTATTCAAAATAGGCATCACCAATAGCAGAATAATCTGATAGTGTTGCCTTCTTCTATATTACATTGAGATGACACAGCATCACTTCTGTGGTATCAGTTAGTTCAGATCAGTTCAGTCGCTCAGACGTGACCAACTCTTTGCAACTCCATGAATCACAGAACGCCAAGCCTCCCTGTCCATCACCAACTCCCGGAGTTCACTCAAACTCATGTCCATTGAGTCGGTGATGCCATCAGCCATCTCATTCTCTGTCGTCCCTTCTCCTCCTACACCCAGCCCCTCCAGCATCAGAGTCTTTTCCAGTGAGTCAACTCTTCGCATGAGGTGGCCAAAGTATTAGAGTTTCAGCTTCAGCATCAGTCCTTCCAATGAACACCAAGGATTGATTTCCTTCAGAATGGACTTGTTGGATCTCCTTGCAGACCAAGGGACTCTCAAGAGTCTTCTCCAGCAGCACAATTCAAAGGCATCAATTCTTCGGTGATCAGCTCTCTTCAGAGTCCAACTCTCACATCCATACATGGGCACAGGAAAAACCATAGCCTTGACTAGACGGACCTTGGTTGGCAAAGTAATGTCTCTGCTTTTTAATATACTATCTAGGTCAGTCATAACTTTCCTTCCAAGGAGTAAGTGTCTTTTATTTAATGGCTGCAATCAGCATCTGCAGTGATTTTGGAGCCCAAAAAAATAAAGTCTGACACTGTTTCCACTGTTTCCCCATCTATTTCCCATGAAGTGTTGGGATCAGATGCCATGATCTCTGTTTTCTGAATGTTGAGCTTCAAGCCAAACTTTTCACTCTCCTCTTTCACTTTCATCAAGAGCCTTTTGAGTTCCTCTTCACTTTCTACCATAAGGGTGGCATCATCTGCATGTCTGAGGTTATTGATATTTCTCCTGGCAATCTTGATTCCAGCTTGTGCTTCTTCCAGCCCAGCATTCCTCATGATGTACTCTGCATAGAAGTTAAATAAGCAGGGTGACAATATACAGCCTTGACGTACTCCTTTTCCTATTTGGAACCAGTCTGTTGTTCCTTGTCCAGTTCTAACTGTAGCTTCCTGACCTGCATACAGGTTTCTCAAGAGGCAGGTCAGGTGGTCTGATATTCCCATCCCTTTCAGAATTTTCCACAGTTTCTTGTGATCCACACAGTCAAAGGCTTTGGCATAGTCAATGAAGCAGAAATAGATGTTTTTCTGGAACTCTCTTGCAATTCCCATGATCCAGCGGATGTTGGCAATTTGATCTCTGGTTCTTCTGCCTTTTCTAAAACCAGTATGAACGTCTGGAAGTTCACGGTTCACATATTGCTGAAGCATGGCTTGGAGAATTTTGAGCATGACTTTACTAGCATGTGCGATGAGTGCAATTGTGCGGTTTGAGCATTCTTTGGCATTGCCTTTCTTTGGGATTGGAATGAAGACTGACCTTTTCCAGTCCTGTGGCCACCGCTGAGTTTTCCAATTTTGCTGGCATATTGAGTGCAGCACTTTTCACAGCATCTTCTTTCAAGATTTGAAATAGTTCAACTGGAATGCCATCATCTCCACTACCTTTGTTCGTAGTGATGCTTTCTAAGGCCCATTTGACTTCACATTCTAAGATGTCTGGCTCTTGGTGAGTGTTCATGCCATCATGATTATTTTGGTCATGAAGATCTTTTTTGTACAGTTCTTCTGTGTATTCTTGCCACCTCTTCTTAATATCTTCTGCTTCTGTTAGGTTCACACAGTCAAAGGCTTTGGCATAGTCAATGAAGCAGAAATAGATATTTTTCTGAAACTCTCTTGCTTTCTCCATGATCCAGCGGATGTTGGCAATTTGATCTCTGGTGCCTCTGCCTTTTCTAAAACCTGCTTGAACATCTGGGAGTTCACGGTTTAAATGCCAAAGCCTTTGACTGTGTGGATCACAATAAACTGTGGAACATTCTGAAAGAGATGGGAATCCCAGACCACCTGACCTGCCTCTTGAGAAACCTGTATGCAGGTCAGGAAGCAACAGTTAGAACTGGACATGGAACAACAGACTGGTTCCAAATAGGAAAAGGAGTACGTCAAGGTTGTATATTGTCACCTTGCTTATTTAACTTATATGCAGAGTACATCATGAGGAACGCTGGGCTGGAAGAAGCACAAGCTGGAATCAAGATTGCTGGGAGAAATATCAATAACCTCAGATATGCAGATGACACTACCCTTATGGCAGAAAGTGAAGAGGAACTCAAAAGCCTCTTGATGAAAGTGAAAGAGGAGAGTGAAAAGGTTGGCTTGAAGCTCAACATTCAGAAAACAAAGATCATGGCATCTGATCCCATCACTTCATGGGAAATAGATGGGGAAACAGTGGAAACAGTGTCAGACTTTATTTTTTTGGGCTCCAAAATCACTGCGGATGCTGATTGCAGCCATGAAATTAAAAGACTCTTGCTCCTCGGAAGGAAAGTTATGACCAACCTTGATAGTATATTAAAAAGCAGAGACATTACTTTGCCAACCAAGGTCCGTCTAGTCAAGGCAATGGTTTTTCCCGTGGTCATGTATGGATGTGAGAGTTGGACTGTGAAGAAGCTTTTGAACTGTGGTGTTGGAGAAAACTCTTGAGAGTCCCTTATACTGCAAGGAGATCCAACCAGTCCATTCTAAAGGAGATCAATCCTGGATGTTCATTGGAGGGACTGATGCTAAAGCTGAAACTGCAATACTTTGGCCAACTCATGCGACGAGTTGACTCGCTGGAAAAGACTCTGATGCTGGGAAAGGTTGGGGGCGGGAGGAGAAGGGGACGACGGAGAATGAGATGGCTGGATGGCATCACCGACTCTTGGACATGAGTTTGAGTGTACTCCGGGAGTTGGTGATGGACAGGGAGGCCTGGCGTGCTGTGATTCATGGGGTCACGGAGAGTCGGACACGACTGAGCGACTAAACTGAACTGAACTGTTAGGTTCACAACATTTCTGTCCTTTATTGAGCCCATCTTTGCATGAAATGTTCCCTTGGTATCTAATTTTCTTGAAGAGATCTCTTGTTTTTCCTATTCTGTTATTTTCCTCTAATTCTTTGCATTGATCACTGAGGAAGGCTTTCTTATCTCTCCTGCTAGTCTTTGGAACTCTGCATTCAGATGCTTATATCTTTCCTTTTCTCCTTTGCTTTTTGCTTCTCTTCTTTTTACGGCTATTTGTAAAGCCTCCTCAGACAGCCATTTTGCTTTTTTGCATTTCTTTTCCATGGGGATGGTCTTGGTCCCTGTCTCCTGTACAATGTTACAACCTCCATCCATAGTTCATCAGGCACTCTATCTATCAGATCTAGTCCCTTAAATTTATTTTTCACTTCCACTGTATACTCATAAGGGATTTGATTTAGGTCATACCTCAATGGTATAGTGATTTTCCCTACTTTCTTCAATTAAGTCTGAATTTGGCAATAAGGAGTTCATGATCTGAGCCACAGTCAGCTCCTGGTCTTGTTTTTGCTAACTATATAGAGCTTCTCCATCTTTGGCTGCAAAGAATATAATCAATCTGATTTCGGTGTTGACCATCTGGTGATGTCCATGTGTAGAGTCTACTCTTGTGTTGTTGGAAGAGGGTGTTTGCTATGACCAGTGCGTTCTCTTGGCAAAACTCTATTAGCCTCTGCCCTGCTTCATTCCATGCTCCAAGGCCAAATTTGCCTGTTACTCCAGGTGTTTCTTGACTTCCTACTTTTGCATTCCAGTCCCCTATAATGAAAAGGACATCTTTTTTGGGTGTTAGTTTTAAAAGGTCTTGTAGGTCTTCATAGAACCGTTCCACTTCGGCTTCTTCAGCATTACTGGTTGGGGCATAGGCTTGGATTACTGTAATATTGAATAGTTTGCCTTGGAAAGAACAGCAATCATTCTGTCATTTTTAAGATTGCATCCAAGTACTGCATTTCTGACTCTTTTGTTGACCATGATGGCTACTCCATTTCTTCTAAGGGATTCCTGCCCACAGTAGTAGATATAATGGTCATCCGAGTTAAATTCACCCATTCCAGTCCATTTTAGTTCACTGATTCCTAGAATGTCGATGTTCACTCTTGCCATCTCCTGTTTGACCACTTCCAATTTGCCTTGATTCATGGACCTAACATTCCAGGTTCCTATGCAATATTGCTCTTTACAGCATCGTACCTTGCTTCTATCACTGCTCATATCCACAGCTGGTTATTGGATTTGTTTTGGCTCCATCCATTCATTCTTTCTGGAGTTATTTCTCCACTGAGCTCAAGCAGCATACTGGGCACCTACCGACCTGGGCAATTCCTCATTCAGTATTCTATCATTTTGCCCTTTGATACTGTTCATGGGGTTCTCAAGGCAAGTATACTGAAGTGGTTTGCCATTCCCTTCTCCAGTGGACCACATTCTGTCAGACCTCTCCACCATGACCTGCGCTCCGGTGGCGCAATCACAAGAGACGCCGCGCAACTGACCACGCGCAGAAGCGTGGCCAAGAGGAGCTGCCCCACGCCCGAGGTCAGGGGCAGTGGCCGAGAGGAGCTGCCCCACGTTCAAGGTCAGGAGGGGCGGCCTTGAAGAGATACCCCTCGTCCAAGAAAAGGTGTAGCGGCTGTGCTCTGCTGGAGCAGCTGTGAAGAGATACCCCACAACCAAGGTAAGAGAAACCCAAATAAGATGGTAGGTATTGCGAGGGGGCATCAAAGGGCAGACACACTGAAATCATAATCACAGAAAACTAGTCGATCTGATCACAGGGATCACAGCCCTGTCTAACTCAATGAAACTAAGAGAATAGCATTATCATAATTAATTCCCTATACATTTTGCTAATTGCACTGTGGTTGTAAGTGAATGTGCTTATTCTTAAGAACTACATTCTGAAATATGAAGGGTTATAATGTCTGCCAGTTACTTTCAAACTTATCACAAATAATTACTATAATATGCATATATGTGTAAGTTGGGCTTCCTTTGTGGCTAGCAGTAAAGAATATGCTTGCAATGCAGGAGACTTGGGAGACATGAGTTAGAGCCTTGAGTCAGGAAGATTCCCTGGAGAAGGAAGTAACTCTTAGAAAATCCCATGGACAGAGGAGAATGATGGGCTGCAGTCCATAGGGCTGGAAAGAATCAGACATGACTGAGTGACTGAGCACATACACACACATAATATAAATATATAGATGGAGATAAAGTCATGATAATAAAGGGAAAATTGAAGTTGACTGTTCTTTTCTTGTGAGGCTTCTCTAACTTCTGTGGTAGACAGAATAGCGATCCCTACAAATGTGCACATTCTAATCCCCAGAATCTGTGAATACGTTAGTTTACGTGGCAAAGAGCAAAGTGGGCTGCCGCAGGGTTAGGAGTACTGAGTGCAGAAGTGAGTGCACTGGACCTTTCGATGGAGGTCGCCATTATCTTCATTAGTTTGTTAGTCACTCAGTCGTGTCCAACTCTTTGCAACCCCATGGACTGCAGCCCACCAGGCTCCTCTGTCCATGAGATTTTCCAGGCAAGAATACTGCAGTGGCTTGCCATTTCTTTCTCGGGGGGATCCTCCCAACCCAGGGATCGAACTCAGGTCTCCTGCACTGCAGGCAGATCCTTTACCGACTGAGCTACAAGGGAAGCCCATTATCTACATTACCTTCATTATTTTCATTACCTCCACCATAGTTTGGTCTCAGGTCAAACAACAGGGAGGGAACAGAACCCCACCCATCAACAGAAAACAAGATTAAAGATTTACTGACCATGGCCCCGCCCAGCAGAACAAGACCCTGTTTCCCCCTCAGTCAGTCTCTTCCATTAGGAAGCTTCCATAAGCCTCTCATCCTTATCCATGAGAGGATAACCACAATCACAAGAAACTAATCAAATTGATCACATGGAACACAGCCTTGTATAACTCAATGAAACTATGAGTCATGCCATGTAGGGCCACCTAAGACAGATGGGTATGGTGGAGAGTACTGACAAAACGTTGTCCACTGGAGAAGGGGAATGCAAACCACTTCAGTACTCTTGCCTTGAGAACCCCATGAACAGTATGAAAAGGCAAAAAGATATGACACTGAAGGAAGAACTCCCCAGGTTGGTTCAGTTCAGTTCAGTTCAGTCGCTCAGTCGTGTCCAACCCTCCGCGACCCCATGAATCACAGCACGCCAGGCCTCCCTGTCCATCACCAACGTAGGTGCCCAATATGCTCCATATGGACACAAGTGGAGAAATAACTCCAGAAAGAATGATAAGATGAAGCCAAAGTGAAAACAATGCCCAGACATGGATGTGACTGGTAACAGAAATAAAGTCCAATGCTGTCACTTCAGTCACTTAGTCATGTACGACTCTTCATGACAACATGGACTGTAGCACGCCAGGCTTCCCTGTCCATCATCACCTCCTGGAACTTACTCTAACTCATGTCCATCGAGTTGTGATGCCATCCAAACATGTCATCCTCTGTTGTCTGCTTCTCCTCCTGTCTTCAATCTTTCCCAGCATCAGGGTCTTTCCCAGTGAATCAGTTCTTCGCATCAGGTGACCAAAGTAGTGGAGTTTCAGCTTCAACATCAGTCTTTTCAATGAATATTTAGGACTGATTTCCTTTAGGATTGACTGATTGAATCTTGCAGTCCAAGGGACTCTCAGGAGTCTTCTTCAACAACACAGTTCAAAAGCATCAACTCTTAGGCGCTCAGCTTTCTTTATAGTCCAACTCTCACATCCATACATGACTATTGGAAAAACCATTGCTTTGACTAAATGGAAATTTGCTGGCAAAGTAATGTCTCTGCTTTTTAACATGCTGTCTAGGTTGGTCATAGCTTTTCTTCAAGAAGCAAGTGTCTTCTAATTTCATGGCTGCAGTCATCATCTGCAGTGATTTTGGAGCCCAGAAAAATAAAATCTGCCACTGTTATGATTGTTTTCCCATCTATTTGCCATGAAGTGATGGGACCGGATGCCATGATCTTTGTTTTCTGAATGTTGAGCTTTAAGCCAGCTTTTTCACTGTCCTCTTTTACTTTCATCAAGAGGCTCTTTCGTTCTTCACTTTCTGCCATAGGGTGGTGTCATCTGCATATCTGAGGTTATTGATATTTCTCCCAGAAATCTTGATTCCAGCTTGTGCTGCCTCCAGCCCAGCATTTCTCATGATATAATCTGCATATGAGTTAAATAAGCAGGGTGACAATATACAGCTTTGACATACACCTTTCCTGATGTCATAAAGAACAATATTGCATAGGAACCTGAAATGTTAGGTCCATAAATCAAGGTAAATTTGAAGTGGTCAAGCAGGAGATGGCAAGAGTGAACATCTTAGTATGTTAAACATCTTAAAATGTTAGGACATTTTAGCAATCAGTGAACTAATATGGACTGGAATGGGTGAATTTAATTCAGATGATCATTATATCTATTATTCTGGGCAAGAATCCCTTAGAACAAATGGAGTAGCCCTCATAATCAACAGAAAAGTCAATTATACAGTCAGCAAAAATAAGACTAGGAGCGGACTGTGGCTCAGATCATGAACTCCTTATTGCCAAATTCAGACTTAAATTGAAGAAAGTAGGGAAAACCACTAGGGCATTCAGGTATGACCTAAATCAAATCCCTAACGATTATAAAGGGGAAGCAACAAAAGATCCAGGGATTAGATCTGATGGACAGAGTGTCTGAAGACCTATGGATGCAGGTTTGTGACATTGTACATAAGGCAGTGATCAAAACCATCCCCAAGAAAAAGAAATGCAAAAAGGAATAATGGTGTCTGGGGAGGCCTTACAAATATCTGAGAAAAGAAGAGATTCAAAAGGGCAGAGGAGAAAAGGAAAAATATACTCATTTGAATGCAGAGTTCCAAAGAATAGCAAGGAGAGATAAGAAAGCCTTCCTCAGTGATCAATGCAAAAAAAAAAAGATAGAGGAAAACAATAGAATAGGGCAGACTAGAGATCTCTTCAAGAAAATTAGAGATACCAAGGGAACATTTCATGCAAAGATGGGCTCAATAAAGAACAGAAATGGTATGGACCTAACAGAAGCAGAAGATATTAAGAAGAGGTGGCAAGAATACACAGAAGAACTGTACAAAAAAGATCTTCATGAACCAGATAACCACGATTGTGTGATCACTCACCTAGAGCCAGACATCCTGGAAGGTGAAGTCAACTGGGCCTTAGGAAGCATCACTGAACAAATCTAGGGGAGGTGATGGAATTCCAGTTGAGCTATTTCAAATCCTAAAAGATGATGCTGTGAAAGTGCTGCACTCAATATGCCAGCAAATTTGGAAAACTCAGCAGTGGCCTCAGGACTGGAAAAGGTCAGTTTTCATTCCAATCCCAAAGAAGGGCAATGCCAAAGAATGTTCAAACTGCCACATGATTGCACTCATCTCACATGCTAGCAAAGTAATGCTCAAAATTCTCCAAGCCAGGTGTCAACTGTACATGAACTATGAACTTCCATATGTTCAAGATGGATTGAGAAAAGGCAGAGGAACCAGAGATCAAATCGCCAACATCCGTTGGATCATCGAAAAAGCAAAAGAATCCCAGTAAAACATATGCTTTATTGACTACACCAAAGCCTTTGACTGTGTGGATCACAGCAAACTGTGGAATATTCTTCAAGAGATACCAGACCACCTGACCTACCTCCTGAAAAACCTGTACGCAAGTCAAGAGGAAACAGTTAGTACCGGATATGGAACAACAGACTGGTTCCAAATTGGGAAAAGAGTACATCGAGGTTGTATATTGTCACCCTGCTTATTTAAGTTATATGCAGAGAACGTGGTACAAAATGCGAGGCTGGATGAAGCATAAGCTGTAATCAAGATTGCTGGGAGACATATCAACCACCTCAGATATGCAGATGACACCATCATTATGGCAGAAAGCAAAGATGACTAAAAGAACCTCTTGATGAACGTGAAAGAGTCAAGTGAAAAAGCTGGCTTAAAACTCAACATTCAAAAATGAAGATCATGGCATCTGGTTCCTTCACTCCATGGAAAATAGTTGGAGAAACAATGGGAAAAGTGACAGACTTTCTTTTTGGGGGGTCCAAAATCACAGCAGATGGTGACTGCAGTCATGAAATTAGAAGACACTTGCTTCTTGGAAGAAAAGCTATGACCAACGTAGACAGCATATTAAAAAGCAGAGACATTACTTTGCCAACAAAGGTCCATCTAGTTAAAGCAATGGTTTTTCCAGTAGTCATGTGTGGATTTGACAGTTGGACTATAAAGAAAGCTGAGTGCCGAAGAGTTGATGCTTTTGAACTGTGTTGTTGAAGAAGACTCCTGAGAGTCCCTTGGACTGCAAGGAGATCCAACCAATCAATTCTAAAGGAAATCAGTTCTGAATATTCATTGGAAGGACTGATGTTGAAGCTGAAACTCCAATACTTTGGCCACCTGATTGGAAGAACTGACTCACTGGAAAAAACCCGGATGCTGGGAAAGATTGAAGGCAGGAAAATGGGACGACAGAGGATGAAATGGTTGGTTGGCATCATCTAGACTCGATGGACATGAGCTTACATGAGTAAGCTCTGGGTGTTGGCGATAGACAGGGAGGCCTGGCGTGCTGCAGTCCATGGGGTTGCAAAGAGTCAGATATGACTGAGCAACTGAACTGACCTGAACTGAGATGGGGAGATTACCCAAGATTATCCCAGCAGACCCAGTGTCATACTAGAGTCCTTCTAAATGCAAGAGGAGGGAGGGGAAAAAAGAGAAGCAGAGAAATGGCAATATGAGGACTCAGCCTGTTGTTGGTAACTTTGAAGATGCAGGAAAGGCCCTCTAGCCAAGGAATTCAGATGGCATCTAGACGCTGCCAAAGGCAAGGGAAGAGATTTTTCCCTGCGCTCCAGGAGTAGAGCACTGCTTGCTGCCATGTTGGTTTTACATGAGACATATTTCAGACTTTCACTCTGCAGAATCGTTGGATAATAGATTTGTGTTATGTAAGCCACCAAGTCTGTGAAAGATATTACAGCTGCAATAGAGAACAACTATTTTTTTTTTCTTCAAAACAATGATTAAAAAGAGGAGGTGACCATCAGAGTGATTTTTAAGAACATCATCTCGGAGACAGGGCTCAATTGGGGAGGTCAAATAATATCTGTAGGGTTTACAACCTTTAGGAAGCTTGATCTATAACAGAAATGATGATAATGGGTCATGCTAGTGTACCTGGGAGTCAGGAAATGACAAAATGTATAATGGAACCAAGAGGAAACGAGGCAGGAAGAGAGAGAAAAGTTTTCATTCTGAGAGCTCTTGGGCATTTATCATGAGAGGAACAACGGGAAGGAGAGAGCTTTACCTACATATCAATCGAGTTTTAATACAAACGTTAGCATGGCATTTGACAGATGGACACAGTGGCCTATAGAATTTTCTAATGAGAATTGCATCTTTATAAACATATAAGGGCAAAACAGCTGAATTATCTTCTCCACAGGAAACCTGACCTTCTGCTCTGAGTTTGTACACATCTGTGTTACTAACAACTTGCCTGGGTGACTGAAATCCTTGCTGTCACTCAGCTTGTAATAGATATGAGCAGGGGTATATAAACACACTTCTTAAAATGAAAAGGCCCTGGTCCAATGAAAAAAGAATTCTACTTCTTTTTTACTTAATGTGCCCTTAACTATCACATTTCCATAACGCCTTTTTTTTTTTTTTCCCTAACAAAGTGCTCTCTCATGGTTTCCCTTTATAGGGGAGAGATTAGAATAGAAAAAACTCTGTTAGAGAACAGACATAAAGATAAGAAAAAATATGTGTTTAGGTATTTGTGAAGTGTCATTTGGAGCATGTGAAGCATCATGAAGGGGATTGAATTCTATCCCTGTCGCTGTCAACCTGTTTCATAAAACTGTGTGTACTGTGCTTAGTCACTCTGTCATGTCAGACTCTTGTGACCCCATAGACTATAGCCTGCCAGGCTCCTCTGTCCATGGGATTCTCCAGGCAAAAATACTGGAGTGGGTTGCCATTTCCTTCTCCAGGGGATCTTCCTACGCAGGAGTCAAACATGGGTCTCTTGCATTGCAGGCAGGCTCTTTACCGACTGAGCTATGAGGGAAGTCCATTTTATAAAGCTAGAAAATACTATAAATCCTCCAAGCCTCAATCCCTTGACTGTATAAGAGAAAAATCATATATATCTTGAAGACTACTATGAGAATTAAATGAAAAATATCCAAATATTTACAGGCAGGATTAGTATAAAGTAGGAGATCAATATAGAGAACAGTCAACATATTTTATTATTATTTTTGAAATTATTATTATTTTCTTGCTGTTTATACTACTGTTGTTGGAACTCAGTGACTTTGAAATTTTTTTTTTCTTTCCTTTTCAGCCCCTCTATATCAGTTAATTTCTACTTCTGTTCTCTTTGGTCAACTTTTATATTCAATCATTTCTTTAATCTTTAACCCTCAACCCTCTTTTGCCCTCAAACTATATTTGTTCCCTGCATGGACTTTTCACTTTGATGACTTAAAATACTGCCTCACTATTGATGATATCTTAATCTATATATCTAACTGAATTCTCACATCTGAGTCACAGCACTGGGGAAGTCACAGAAAGGCAGAAACACAAATTTGTTAGGAGAAATAAGACTAGGAATGGTGGCTTCAGCGAAATAGGTGATTGGACAACACTACTATTTTTATTTGGTTTTGTTTCATTGTATATTTTTAGAGATGAGGAAGTTTTAGTTAATTTATACACTAGTGGGAAATCCCAAAAGGAAATAATAAAGCTAAAAAAAAGAGAAAGATGACTGAAGAAGTAAAACATCAGAGGACACTTAAGAAACACAGGATCAAGGGAGATTTGAAGGGAAAATATGTGTAAGTGTGATAAGAATGCAGATTCCCCAGAGTTGAATTAGAATTCTATTAGGATGGGGTTTCCCTGCTGGCTCAGTCAGTAAAGAACTGCTTGCAATGCAGGAGACCCAGGTTTGACTCCTGGGTGGGGATCTCCTGGAGAAGGAAGTGGCAACCCACTCCAGTTATTCTTGACTAGAAATCCCATGGACAGGGGAGCCTGGTGGGCTAGTTCATGAGGTTGCAAAAGAGTCAGACACAACTTAACGACTAACAGGATAAATTAGCTATGAAGATGCACTGAGTGATAAACTCACTTCTTTAAATTTTTTTTGGTCCCAGTAGCTACAACTCTCAGGCATTGGTTGATAGTTGGTATGTATAGTGCTTCTTATGTCTAAGGAATCTACATGGAAATAGATTTGAAGGTTTTTTGGGTTTTTTTTTTTTTTTTTGTAATTTCAATGTTAATTATTTCACTAAGGAGCCATCTGTATCTGACAAAATGACAAGCAATTTGAAGCCCACCAAGCCATTTCCTCAAACATTAGAAAAAGCAAATGAATAGGTAAATTGAATGTGTGGTGTGTGTGTGTTTGAACAGAACTCCTATATAAAATTTTTTGCACACTGAAATTCTTAGAAATCTTTATAATATTTTCTCTGTTAGGCTACTACAGAGAGCCTTCTGTGTGGCTGTCCGTCCCCTAGTTGTCTTGGGAAAGTCCTCAGAATATAGCAAACACAGACAGTAAGGTGCACTGTGAATTTCTGAAGGCCTCCAATGAGTGAAGACAGTAGGTCATTCAGAATAATGTTAATGGCAAAACTGCCGGAAGTGGGCCGCACGCCCTAACTCAAATGACCCTTGCCTTTTAGAAAGTCATAAAAAATGACTGTATAAGATCCCAGTCCTACTCTAACACATGACTAGGATTTGTATTTATGGTCTATAGACTATAGTCTGAAACAAGTCTAATATGAACCAGCTGTGTTTTGTAAGAGGAAAACTACCCGGACAGAGCAAGCGTGTTCTCAGTGGCCACAAGATGGCAGCCTCTTCATGGTTAACTCTTCTGTGGTCTCCCTGCTTCTGCTGGGTTTTGATTTTAGGGACAAGAACCTTGGGGTAGAGGACAGGACTGGGAGCAGGGATTCGATCAATGGCCACAAATAAATAAAAAGTTACTTATTTTCTTTCTAAGATTTACTGTCTATCATAAACTTAAATTGTTATTTTATCTTGGGTGGTTCTCAGGAAGATACTGAAAGCACAAGTGTATTTAGAGGGAGGGCTCTGCCCCCAAATTCCATCTGGTCTGACTCTACTGGGCGGGGGGACTTGAGGTCACCTGGGGCCTATTTGAATCTTAAAGACAAACCGAGTTGAGACTCTTCCTGGTTGTGGCGACCACCTTAAGGCAAGGTTCTGCTTGTAGCTGCAGGGAAGGACTCTTTCTTGTACTTTGTTTTTTCAGTCTTCTAAGACTAGAGATCTCTTCAAGATAATTAGAGATACCAAGGGAACATTTCATGCAAAGATGGGCTCAATAAAGCACAGAAATTGTAGGAACCTAACAGAAGCAGAAGATTTTAAGAAGAGGTGGCAAGAATACACAGAAGAACTGTACAAAAAAGATCTTCATGACCCAGATAATCACGATGGTGTGATCACTCACCTAGAGCCAGACATCCTGGAATGGGAAGTCAAGTGGGCCTTATGAAGCATCACTACGAACGAAGCTAGTGGAGGTGATGGAATTCCAGTTGAGCTATTCCAAATCCTGAAAGATGATGCTGTGAAAGTGCTGCACTCAATATGCCAGCAAATTTGGAAAAATCAGCAGTGGCCATAGGACTGGAAAAGGTCAGTTTTCATTCCAATCACAAAGAAAAGCAATGCCAAAAAATGCTTACACTACCGCACAGTTGCACTCATCTCACACGCTAGTAAAGTGATGCTCAAAATTCTTCAACCCAGGCTTCAGCAATACGTGAACCGTGAACTTCCAGATGTTCAAACTGGTTTTTGAAAAGGCAGTGGCACCAGAGATCAAATTGCCAACATCCGCTGGATCATGGAAAAAGCAAGAGAGTTCCAGAAAAACATCTATTTCTGCTTCATTGACTATGCCAAAGTTTTTGACTGTGTGGATCACAATAAACTGGAAAATTCTTAAAGAGATGGCCATACCAGACCACCTGACCTGCCTCTTGAGAAACCTGTATGCAGGTCAGGAAGCAACAGTCAGAACTGTACATGGAACAACAGACTGGTTCCAAATAGGAAAAGGAGTATGTCAAGGCTGTATCTTGTCACCCTGCTTATTTAACTTTTATGCAGAGTACATCTTGAGAAACTCTGGGCTGGAAGAAGCAGAAGCTGGAATCAAGATTGCCAGGAAAAATATCAATAACCTCAGATATGCAGATGACACCACCCTGTGGCAGAAAGTGAAGAAGAACTAAAGAGCTTCTTGATGAACGTGAAAGAGGAGAGTGAAAAGGTTGGCTTAAAGCTCAACATTCAGAAAACAAAGATCATGGCATCTGGTCCCATCACTTCATGGCAAATAGATGGGGAAACAGGGGAAACAGTGAAAACAGTGGCTGACTTTATTTTGGGGGGCTCCAAAATCTCTACAGGTGGTGATTGCAGCCATGAAACTGAAAGACGCTTACTCATTGGAAGGAAAGTTATGACCAACCTAGACAGCATATTAAAAAGAAGAGACATTACTATGCAATAAAGGTCCATGTAGTCAAGGTATGGTTTCTCCAGTGGTCATGTATGGATGTGAGAGTTGGACTATAAAGAAAGCTAAGCACTGAAGAATCGATGCTTTTGAACTGTGGTGTTGGAGAAGACTCTTGAGAGTCCATTGGACTGCACAGAGATCCAACCAGTCCATCCTAAAGGAGATCAGTCCTGAGTGTTCATTGGTAGGATTGATTTTGAAGGTGAAACTCCAATACTTTGGCCACCTGATGCAAAGAGCTGACTCATTTGGAAAGACCCTGATGCTGGGAAAGATTAAGGGCAGGAGGAAAAGGGGACGATAGAGGATGAGATGGTTGGATGGCATCACTGACTCAATGGACATGGGTTTGGGTGAACTCCGGGAGTTGGTGATGGGCAGGGAGGCCTGGCGTGCTGCAGTTCATGGGGTCGCAAAGAGTCAGACATGACAGAGAAACTGAACTGAACTGAAGCAGTTGAAAATACATATTATCTTTTATTTACTTAAAATTCTAATTTTAATTTAATTTTCTTGTTTTACTAAGCACTTTTAAGTGTAATAATTTATAACATCTTTTTTGAGAAAAGGCAACATAGTTTCATTCAATAGAAACCCTAAATGTGTTTGACACTCCTTCATAAAATCATTCTTTTTGACATGTTTTGTTACTAAACAAGAACAAAGTTTTAAATACAAAAAATGAAAAAGAACAACATAAAACAATATAGCTTATTGCCACCCAAAGAGAAACCCTGTTAACTGTTTTATAAGATCCCATGTCTATATAAATAGGGTATTTTCCAAAAATGGAATTTTACTATACAGAGATGATCTTTTGTAGGTTTAAAAAAAAATTTGACAATGAATTATATACATTTTTCTATGTCAAAAATGTATTGGTGGTGGTAGTTTAGTTGCTAAGTCATGTCTGACTCTTAAGACCCCATGCACTGTAGCACTCCAGGCTACTCTGTCCATGGGATTTCCCAGACAAAAATACTGGAGTGGGTTATCATTTCCTTCTCCAGGGTATCTTCCCAATCCAGGGATTGAATGGAAGGATACATACTGAATTGGGACTGGCTGTAAACCTAGAGGTCTAAGGGGACAGTGAAAGAAACATTTGAGATTTTACTTGATATTTTTATTGGTTTAGAATTTTTTTAGTGAGCCACATATTGTTTTTATAAATAAAGATAAATGAATGTCAAGAGAAAACATCAGTTTACTGAACACAGGTCTCTCATGGATAGAAAGGAAGAAGGATAATTCTGCAAAATGCCTAACTCATTGAGTGCTTTCTCCAGCAGCCCCAAAGACCTTATTCTCAGGAGGTGACATGTGATTCATGCCGTACTGTGCCTTTAAAGCCTCCCTTGAAGAAAATCCTTTGTGAGGTTTAAATCTGGACCTCCTTATTTTCAAATAGTTGTAGACAGTGATATTAGGTTTCATGAAGAAATACTGTGGATTGGCAGACCTGAGTCATTAACATAAGTGTCCCTTCAGAGGGAATAGAGGATCTAAAATTGAAGACCTTTTCTGGGAGTAAAGCAATAGGATGAGAAAGTAAAACTCAGGGAAATGTTAAGTTCTTCATGTTCCAAAAATAAAGGTGAAAGAATTGGAATTGGTTCACTCTAATGACTCTCCCAAATCTTACATGGTGGCCTCCTAGGAATCTATAAAGATTATAACAGGGGTCTGCAAATCAGCTTCCATATTCCTTAAAATGTAATGGTAATCAAATGTTTCATCACAGTAAGGCTGTATAAATTAGCTAAATATCAAGGGTTTTCCCTTGTCTAAAACCATCTCAACTCACTTTGATATACCATGCCAACTTAGAAAATTTTGTTTTCAGTAAAAATGTAGGAATAATTAACAGTTACTTAAGAAATGGAAACACCACCTTATTTTTGACACTGAGTCTCATCTTCTTAAACCCTACTCTTTGTTTAATCATCCAGCTTGTTTCCCTTCCATGTGTCCCATCTTGTGATTCACATTGGTGTCTCCTCAGGACACTCTTCTCTATCTGATATCTCTGAGAAGCTCTGGTAAGACCTACCCAGAATTCCAGGCTTCTCTTCCTTGGCTTCTGCAGTAGTGCAGTGAAATCTGCTTGGTTTTAGCTTGGAAATATGCTTTTTCCAAGAATCAGGCAGAATCTTTACTTAGGACTCTAGGCAAGTATCTGGTGGAGGAGTGATTCTCCCAAGAGAGCCACCAGAGACCCAGGCTCCCGATCTGAAAACAGTAAAATAAAATTTAAAAAAAGTCCAGATTATCGGTTACGCTATTTGGGAATTAGATAAAGCCGAGACGACTGAGGAAAGCTTTTAATAAAGACCATGGGGGCTTATTTCAAGCACAGACATTTTTGAGTGACGTTTCATCCTTTAGTTCTAAAGTAACAGAAGAGATTCTTCCTTGCATCCTCATTTTCTCTCTCTAGGAGAACTTTCAGAAGATAATGTAGCAACTGACCACTGTGGGGGAACTAAATAATTTTAGAGACTTCCTTAAGGTCTTCCTGAGATATAAGAGGAAATAACGTAATTCTTGATCCCTAGGAGTTTACAAGTGTGACAAGCAGGTTTGTTGTTGTTTTAGTTGCTAAATCATGTTCAACTCTTTCGGGACCCCATGGACTATAGCCAGTCTGCAGAACACAACAGAAGTTTGACTAAAATGTGTGCCAAAGTCTGTGGAAGTGAAGATAAAGATGAGCAGAAAGGTCTTTCTGTTTCCTAGAGAGACATTTGCACTGGTCCCCAGAGATTAATGCAAAATTTTTTTTTTTTTTTTTAAGAATGGAAAGAAAGAATTCTAACTGTAAGGTACAACATGAGCAAAAACTTGGGGGCATGAAGAATGAATGATAAAAGGGAGGATGATAAGCATGGTATCATTGCTGGGGTTCAGACTAGAAGGGGCTATAGTGGGAAGAAATTCTGCAAAGAATTTCAGGGCCAGAATATACTGTGCCCTGAATTCCAGGCTTGGAGGATTTTATTCTGTTCTATATTCAACAAAAAGCCATTGAAGGATTTTAAGCAAGAATTATTTTCAGGGCTATGCCTTAGAAAGATTTATCTGGCAGAAACAGTAAGATAGTAAGATTGGAGGCCAGGAAACCAATTATTAAAATAATACCAATGGCAGATGTTGAAGACCTAAAATAGTACATTATGAAAAGAGACTGAGTTTTGACCACAAAAACATCTGTCGTTTGAGAAGGTGGGCACTGAGCTTTAGCCTATGGCTGTCAAATCCTTCCCTGTCTCTGTTCCCAGGAAGATCTAAAGTAAATATTTTTACTTGAAAAGAAGTTCTACAAAGACAAATATAAAACATTTCTTGTTGGGGTTACGGGCATCAATAGTGCCCTGAAAAGAGGGAAAGCTCTGGCAAAGTTAAGACCTGATGGTCACATTTCCAAATGCTACTTTATCTTTTAAATGATACCTGCAATGCAGTCAAAGCAGGAGAATTATAAAATTTACTGCTTCTGTAGAGAAAAACGGCTTCCATTGCCTCTTCACAGAAGGTTGAATTTCACAAGTTTATCCTGGGGGATTTGTTTTGGATAAACAAGATATGATCATGACAAATTTGGGCCACAGAAATTAGTAATTTCAAATTAAAGAACATTAGGACTTGAGCATGTGGGCTCAGTCACTAAGTCTTGTAGGACTCTTTGTGACCCCATGGACTGTAGCCCACCAGGCTTCTCTGTCCATGGGATTTTCCAGGCAAGGATACTGGAGTGGATTGCCATTTCCTTCTCCAGGGGATCTTCCCAACCCAGAGATTGAACCTGCATCTCCTGCATTGGCAGGTAATTTCTTTACCACCGATCCACTAGGAAGTCCCCATGAGAACTTCAGGTACAAATATAATGTACCTGTTCTGGATTTTCCTAACCTTTCCATGTTGTTTATTTTTTTTAACACTTAACAGAGAGCTTCACTCTTTTGTCATGACCGGTGTTTTTATTACCAGAGTCTAGTCCATCAGTCATGTCCCAGAGCTTCTTAAAACTTTCTATAGCCAGGTAACATTTTTTTTATCACCTTTAACTAACCAATATAGTCTCAATCCGTGGTTAGATTTCAAAAAAACTCAAACTCAATAGTGATTATTTTTATAGCCCTATGTGCGTGTGTGCATACTCAGTAGCTTCAGTTGTATCTAACTCTTTGCAACCTCATGAACTCCTCCAGGCTCCTCTGTCCATGGGATCCTTCAGGTGAGAATGGAATAGTTCACCATGTCCTCCTCCAGCAGATCTTCCCAACCCAGGGATTGAACTGGTGTCTTCTGTGTCTCTTGCATTGCAGGTGAATTCTTTACCTACTGAGAAAGCTGGGAACCCTTTATAATTTCCATTAAACTTTCAGAGACACTAAAAGCAATTTAATGATTCTTGTCACTACCTTACATTCCTAAATCCTTAAGGATTCTAGGAACTTTGGGTGAGGAACCATAGTTCTAACCTTATTTCTGATGAAAATGAGATACAGAGAAGGGAAATGATTTCCAGGGACATATAAGATTCCTCAACACCTTATAATTTAATCTTAAGAAACTTTTCAGGCCAAGAAAAAAGGGCAATCTTATGTATCAGTGGTTCTTTGCATCCCTAGATTATGAGGCTGGTTTACATGCTGCCAAGCTTCTAACTTACAAGTAGAAGGTCAATGACTGCCCATAGAGCCATGCTCTTGTCAGTAGGTTTTTCTCCAAAAGTGTTTAGTTATTTGCAGCAGCTGTCTTCAATTCCACAATGTGCTTAGCTAATTTCCTCAGGTTGCTTAACACTGCCATCTGGACACATTACTGCTCTCTTTGGATCACTTTTAAATAACCATGACAAGGAAAAATTTTTAAGTGAAAAAAAAATAGACAAAAGGAAAAAAAAAACAAAACAGAAAGACAAAAGAAAACAAAAACAGAAACCGAAACAATGGAAAGAAGCAAGGTAAGGTTGATTTTCCTGGAGGGAAAACGTAGCTGCATGGTAACTTCATCTTAGTTCTGGGAAAAGAAGCCTGGCTGTGTCACATCCCTCTTCTCTGATATTCTCCTCCTTTCTTTGCTTCTTTAACCCTGCTCTCTTTTTCTTAACTGTGCAGATAGGCGCTGGAGCATTTCGAGTATCAGGTTTCTGTTGGAGGACTCCTGTCAGTGCAGAAGGAGGACAATCAGAATGTTTGCTTCTTCACCTATGAATTTGATTCCAGTGCTCAGTCACTCAGTCGTGTCTGACTTTTTGTGACCCCATGGCCTGTACCCCATCAGGTTCCTCTGTCCACGTAATTTCCAGCCAAGAATACTAGAGCAGGTTGCCATTTTCTACTCCAGGGGATCTCTCCAACCAGGAATCGAACACACATTTCTTGCATCTCCTGTATTGGTAGGCGGCTTCTTCACCACTAGCTGTACCAGATGCTATAAGTTAGTGATTAGAAAAGTATTTGTAGTAACTGAGCATCGTGTTGATGTGCAGACTATATGTGGCCTGAGTTGATAAATATAGTATATCAGCAGTGTTTTCAAATACACAAAGTGTGTGCTCTTACAAGCAAGGCAGAAAGATTCCCATCTGGTTCTGTAATCTTTGATCAAACATCTTGTATAACTTCCTGCTAAATATCCATCAGTGTATTTCTTACTGTTTTCCACAACAAAAACACATATCAGCCTGCTTTGACTTTCAGAAAGTGTTTTCTTATAATAAGCAAAGATTAGTCTCCCTGCGGGCTACCCCTTTTGTCCTCATCTTACATCTTTCAGTCATGAACAAAAAGTTAAAGGTTCGGAACCCAGATGTAATCAGTCCCTTTGAACTGAGCAGCCTCTGGGGGTTTCAGAAACCAGAAGGTAGAAGGGAAGAGAAATGAAACACCCTGCCTGTTAGATAGATGCTGGCTTGAGCAAATACTATGCTTCATGACTTTATATACTTTATATGTATATAAACATATATACTTTATATACAACCTAAGCTGGTAAAGTAGACCTTATCCTTTACAAATGTGTGTGTGTGTGAGTGTGTGTGTTGTGTATGTGTGTTTACAAACATGCTGGAATAATTTATTCTTGTCTCAGCAATATATTAAGGCTGTTTTTCCCAGCATGATCTAAACATACATATTAGTATACATCTATTACTCTCTCATTTTTCATACCTTGACTCTCAGTGTAGCCTAAGACTGAATGAGCATTTAGAGGCTGCTGCTAAGTCGCTTCAGTCGTGTCCGACTCTGTGCGACCCCATAGACGGCAGCCCACCAGGCTCCCCTGTCCCTGGGATTCTCCAGTCAAGAACACTGGAGTGGGTTGCCATTTCCTTCTCCAATGTGAAAGTGAAAAAAATGAAAGTGAAGTCGCTCAGTCGTGTCTGACTCTTTGCGACCCCATGGACTGTAGCCTACCAGGCTCCTCCATCCAGGGGATTTTCCAGGCAAGAGTATTGGAGTGGGTCACCAGTGCCTTCTCTTATTTGAACCTAATGAAGTCTAAAATCCTGAATCTCCTTACATCTCTGCTATTTTGTTCTTGAAAGTTCGTCTTGGTGGTTCACACTTGCTGCTTCATAGCCTCCAGCATCTTTTCTTCCCTCCTGTTAGTAGTAACAATAACTTAAATTTGGGATGAACAAGGATAAAGAGAGAGATTATAATTAAAATGCTGTTTCCTTCCTTAGTGTAGACATGGGCATATAGCTGAGCATTCAGACTCTGTTTGCCCAGGACACTTAGTTTTATATTAAGAAAGTCAGATTGAGAATAAAAATGGTTCCACATTTTCATTCCAGAAGTGGCCCTTCCTGAGGATTAAAGATGTTCTTATTATCTAGATAATTAGACTGGACTTGTTCCTCTTTTTTGCAGTAGGTTCCCAGGTCTCATGATTTCTAGGTGTTAGCTTATATCTTTCAAATATTTTTTCTTATTAAAAATATCCAGTATTGTACTGTGTTGTGTCTGATCTATGAATACATAGATGATAAACATTTTGGCCACAGTAGAAAACATATCCTTTTCTCATTAAAACTATTGTTTTTAATTTGTGGCCCATTGACTCACACAACATGGACATTTTTGGTACCTTGTTCTGCAAAATAACTTATTCCCTAATCCATTTTGTTTCATGTTATTCTCTTAGATTTGCAGAAATGAAAAATATGTCCTTAATATTGTCATCAAATATTTAATAAATATATTGCTATCTGTAGGGAACATCTTTTTCCTCTCTCTTAATTTTTAAGACATGTTTGTGACCTCATACGAGCAAACATGAATTTAAAAAAAAATTAAATCGTATACACTTATTCATCCCTTTGTGTTTTTTTGTTTGTTTGTTTGTTTTCCCCCACTGTCCTTAGTGAATCTCTGAAACTTTAAAATGTCTACTTGGTGAAATATGGAAAAGAACAGGTATAATTAACCCAAGGTGTTAGTAATGAAATTAGAGTAAGTCACTCTTTGTTATCTATTTGTGTGTAACAAATTGTCTATAAACCTTGTGACTTAAGGCAATGATAAACATTTGTTGTTTATTACATAATCAGGAATCAGGAATTTGAAAGTAGGCTTGGCTGAGCAGTCTGGCTCAAGATCTCAAATGAAGTTACAGCCACCTTTGACCAAGGCTACAATTACCTGACAGCTTAACTAAGGCAGGACGATCCTCTTTAGGTGACTCACTCATGTGGTTTGCAAGCTAGTGTTGGTTGCTTATTGGAGGGCCTCAACTCCTCTCCACATTGGCTTCTATACTAGAGTGACTTCATGACATGGCAGCCAGCTTCCCCCAGAGCAATTGATTCAAGGAATCAAAGAGGAAGCTTCAGTACTTTGTATGACCTTGTCTTGTAAGTCACACACCAGCTCTGATTCATTGTGGGAGAAGACTACACAGGGAATTAAATGCCAGGAGGCAAAGATCATGGGGGCCATTTTGTAGACTGACCACCACAGTCAGTATGAATCTCATTAGAGCAGTTCCTTTAGTGACCGAGACAGCCAACAGTCCATGTAGGCGACATGCTGAAATAGAGTGTCACTCTGTGTGGAAGGCAAGTGTACTCAAGAATATCTTAAGTCTGCGCCTTTGTGGAGTACCTGAGAACCTGAACTTGAGCCGCTCAGACCTGGGAAGTGCATACAACCCGGCGCCGGCCTCAGACAGTTCCCGGCAGAGCAACCTAGAGCCTGTGCAGTATAGACTGGGACTGCATACGTGCTGTGAGCGGGGGCAAACCCAGTGTGGCTGAGACGCTGCGAGCACTCCCCACAGACGCCAGAGATATTCGACTGCAGCGTCCCTCCCTTCCCAGAACAGGACTGAACAACTGAGCCTTAAAAAGTGTCCACCCACCCCCTAGTATCAGGGCGGAAATTAGACACTGAAGAGACCAGCAAACAGAAGCTAAAACAGAGGGAACCACCTTGGAAATGACAGATAGAGTAGTCTAGAGGCAACTCCAAGAATAAGACCAAAAACCAGAGGCAAGAGGCTTAAGGCCGAATCCTGAGAACACCAGAGAAGTCCTGACTCCAGGGAACATTAATCGATAGGAGCTCATCAAATGTCTCCATACCTACACTAAAACCAAGCACCACCCAAGGGTCAACAAGTTCCAGAGCAAGACATACCACGCAAATTCTCCAGTAACACAGGAAACTAGCCCTGAGCTTCAATATACAGGCTGCCCAAAGTCACTCCAAACCCACTGACATCTCATAACTCCTTACTGGACACTTCATTGCACTCCAGAGAGAACAAATCCAGCTGCACCCACCAGAACACCGACACAAGCTTCCATAACCAGGGAACTTTGACAAGTCACCTGTCCAACCCCACACACAGAGAGGAAATTACATAATAAAGAGATCTCCACAAAAGGCCAGAAGAGGGAAAGACCACCCCAAGCAAAGCATTATAAGCAAGATGAAGAGGCAGAGAAATACCCAGCAAGTAAAGGAACAAGATAAATGCCCACCAACACAAACAAAAGAGGAAGATATAGGGAATCTACCTGATAAAGAATTTCGAGTTTTGGTGGTGAAAATGATTCAAAATCGTGAAAGCAAAATGGAGTTACAGATAAATAACCTGGAGAAAAGGATTGAGAAGATGGAAGAAAGGTTTAAGAAGGACTTAGAGGAAATAAAAAATAGTCAATATACAATGAATAATGCAATAGATGAGATCAGAAACACTCTGGAGGGAACAAACAGTAGAATAACAGAGGCAGAAGACAGGATAAGCGAGCTAGAAGATAGAATTGTAGAAATAAATGAAACAGAGAGGAAAAAAGAAAAACAAATTAAAAGAAATGAGAACAAAATTAGAGACCTCTGGGACAATGTTAAACGCTCCAACATTCGAATCATAGGAATCCCAGAAGAAGAAGACAAAAAGAAAGACCATGAGAGAATACTTGAGGAGATAATAGTTGAAAACTTCCCTAAAATAGGGAAAGAAATAATCACCCAAGTCCAAGAAACCCAGAGAGTCCCCAACAGGATAAACCCAAGGCGAAATACTCCAAGACATATTAATCAAATTAACAAAGATCAAACACAAAGAACAAATATTAAAAGCAGCAAGGGAAAAACAGCAAATAACACACAAGGGGATTCCCATAAGGATAACAGCCGATCTTTCAACAGAAACTCTTCAGGCCAGGAGGGAATGGCAAGACATACTTAAAGTGATGAAAGAAAATAACCTACAGCCCAGACTACTGTACCCAGCAAGGATCTCATTCAAATATGAAGGAGAAATCAAAAGCTTTACAGACAAGCAAAAGCTAAGAGAATTCAGCATTACCAAACCAGCTCTCCAACAAATGCTAAAGGATCTTTTCTAGACAGGAAACACAGAAAGGGTGTATAAACTCGAACCCAAGGCAATAAAGAAAATGGCTACGGGATCGTACTTATCAATAACTACCTTAAACGTAAATGGGTTGAATGCCCCAACCAAAAGACAAAGGCTGGCTGAATGGATACAAAAACAAGACCCCCATATATGTTGTCTGCAAGAGACCCACCTCAAAACGAGGGACACATACAGACTGAAAGTGAAGGGCTGGAAAAAAATATTCCATGGAAATAGAGACCAAAAGAAAGCAGGAGTAGCAATACTCTTATCAGATAAAATAGACTTTAAAACAAAGGCTGTGAAAAGAGACAAAGAAGGAAACTACATAATGATCAAAGGATCAATCCAAGATGAAGATATAACAATTATAAATATTTATGCACCCAACATAGGAGCACCGCAATATGTAAGACAATTACTAACAAGTATGAAAGGGGAAATTAACAACAATCCAATAATAGTGGGAGATTTTAATACCCCACTTACATCTATGGATAGATCAACTAAACAGAAAATTAACAAGGAAACACAAACTTTAAATGATACAATAGACCAGTTAGACCTAATAGATATCTATAGGACATTTCACCCCAAAACAATGAATTTCAACTTTTTCTCAAGTGCACACAGAACCTTTTCCAGGATAGATCACATCCTGGGCCATAAATCTAGCCTTATAAATTCAAAAAAGTTGAAATCATTCCATGCATCTTTTCTGACCACAATGCAGTAAGATTAGATCTCAATTACGGGAGAAAAACTATTAAAAATGCCAACATATGGAGGCTGAACAACACGCTGCTGAATAATGAACAAATCATAGAAGAAATCAAAAGAGAAATCAAAATATGCATAGAAATGAATGAAAATGAAAACACAACAACCCAAAACCTCTGGGACAATGTAAAAGCAGTGCTAAGGGGGAAGTTCATAGCAATACAGGCACACATCAAGAAACAAGAAAAAAGTCAACTAAATAACCTAACTCTACATCTAAAGCAACTAGAAGAGGAAGAAATGAAGAACCCCAGGGTCAGTAGAAGGAAAGAAATTGTAAAAATTAGGGCAGAGATAAATGCAAAAGAAACAAAAGAGACCATAGCAAAAATCAACAAAGCCAAAAGCTGGTTCTTTGAGAAGGTAAATAAAATTGACAAACCACTAGCCAGACTTATCAAGAAACAAAGGGAGAAGAACCAAATCAATAAAATTAGAAATGAAAATGGAGAGATCACAACTGACAACGCAGAAATACAAAGGATTATTAGAGAATACTATCAGGAATTATATGGCAATAAAATGAATAACCTGGAAGAAATGGACAAATTCCTAGAAAAATACAACTTTCCAAAACTGAACCAGGAAGAAATAGAAAATCTGAACAGACCCATCACAAGCACGGAACTAGAGGCTGTAATCAGGAATCTTCCAGCAAACAAAAGCCCAGGTCCAGATGGCTTCACAGCCGAATTCTACCAAAAACTTAGAGAAGAGCTAACACCTATTCTACTCAAACTCTTCCAGAAAATTGCTGAGGAAGGGAAACTTCCAAACTCATTCTATGAGGCCACCATCACCCTAATCCCAAAACCTGGTAAAGACACCACAAAAAAAGAAAACTACAGGCCAATATCACTGATGAACATAGATGCAAAAATCCTTAACAAAATTCTAGCAATCAGAATCCAACAGCATATTAAGAAGATCATACATCATGACCAAGTGGGCTTTATCCCAGGAATGCAAGGATTCTTCAATATCTGCAAATCAGTCAACGTAATACACCACATTAACAAACTGAAAAATAAAAATCATATGATTATCTCAATAGATGCAGAGAAAGCCTTCGACAAAATTCAACATCCATTTATGATAAAAACCCTCCAGAAAGTGGGAATAGAAGGGACATACCTCAACATAATAAAAGCTATATATGACAAACCCACAGCAAACATTATCCTCAATGGTGAAAAACTGAAAGCATTTCCCCTAAAGTCAGGAACAAGACAAGGGTGCCCACTCTCACCACTACTATTCAACATAGTTCTGGAAGTTTTGGCTACAGCAGTCAGAGCAGAAAAAGACATAAAAGGAATCCAAATTGGAAAAGAAGAAGTAAAACTTTCACTGTTCGCTGATGACATGATCCTCTACACAGAAAACCCTAGAGACTCTACCAGAAAACTACTAGAGCTAATCAATGATTACAGTAATGTTGCAGGATATAAAATCAACACACAGAAATCCCTTGCATTCCTATACACTAATAATGAGAAAATAGAAAGAGAAATTAAGGAAACTATTCCATTCACTGTTGCAACGAAAAGAATTAAATACTTAGGAATATATCTACCTAAGGAAACAAAAGACTTGTACATAGAAAACTATAAAACACTACTGAAAGCAATCAAAGAGGACACTAATAGATGGAGAAATATACCATGCTCATGGATTGGAAGAATAAATATTGTAAAAATGAGTATACTACCCAAAGTAATTTATACATTCAATGCAATCCCTATCAAGCTACCAAAGATATTTTTCACAGAACTAGAACAAATAATCTCACAATTTATATGGAAATACAAAAAACCTCGAATAGCCAAAGCAATCTTGAGGAAGAAAAATGGAACTGGGGGAATTAACCTGCCGGACTTCAGGCTCTACTACAAAGCCACAGTCATCAAGACAGTATGGTACTGGCATAAAGACAGAAATATAGATCAATGGAACAAAATAGAAAGCCCAGAGATAAATCCACACACCTATGGACACCTCATCTTTGACAAAGGAGGCAAGAATATAAAATGGAGAAAAGACAGTCTCTTTAACAAGTGGTGCTGGGAAAACGGGTCAGCCACCTGTAAAAGAATGAAACTAGAACACTTCCTAACACCATACACAAAAATAAATTCAAAATGGATTAAAGAGCTAAATGTAAGACCAGAAACTATAAAACTCCTAGAGGAGAACGTAGGCAAAACACTCTCCGACATAAATCACAGCAGGATCCTCCATGACCCACCTCCCAGAATATTGGAAATAAAAGCAAAAATAAACAAATGGGACCTAATTAAAATCAAAAGCTTCTGCACAGCAAAGGAAACTATAAGTAAGGTGAAAAGACAGCCTTCAGAATGGGAGAAAATAATAGCAAATGAAGCAACGGATAAAGGATTAATCTCCAAAATATACAAGCAGCTCCTGCAGCTCAATTCCAGAAAAATAAATGACCCAATCAAAAAATGGGCCAAAGAACTAAACAGAAATTTCTCCAAAGAAAACATAAAGATGGCTAACAAACACATGAAAAAATGCTCAACATCCCTCATAATCAGAGAGATGCAAATCAAAACCACAATGAGATACCATTTCACACCAGTCAGAATGGCTGCTATCCAAAAGTCTATATGCAATAAATGCTGGAGAGGATGTGGAGAGAAAGGAACCCTCTTACACTGTTGGTGGGAATGCAAACTAGTACAGCCACTATGGAGAACAGTGTGGAGATTCCTCAACAAACTGGAAATAGAACTGCCATATGATCCAGCAATCGCACTCCTGGGCATACACACCGAGGAAACCAGAATTGAAAGAGACACGTGTACTCCAATGTTCATTGCAGCACTGTTTATAATAGCCAGGACATGGAAGCAACATAGATGTCCATCTGCAGATGAATGGATAAGAAAGCTTTGGTATATATACACAATGGAGTATTATTCAGCCATTAAAAAGAATACATTTGAATCAGTTCTAATGAGGTGGATGAAACTGGAGCCTATTATACAGAGTGAAGTAAGCCAGAAAGAAAAACACCAGTACAATATACTAACGCATATATATGGAATTTAGAAAGATGCAAATGATAACCCTGTATATGAGACAGCAAAAGAGACACAGATGTATAGAACAGTCTTTGGGACTCTATGGGAGAGGGTGAGGGTGGGATGATTTGGGAGAATGGCATTGAAACACGTATGTTGTCATATGTGAAACGAATCACTAGTTCAGGGTCAATGCATGTTATAGGATGCTCGGGGCTGGCATGCAGGGATGACCCAGAGGGAGGATAAAGGGAGGAGGGAGGTGGGAGGGGGGTTCAGGAGAGGGAACTTATGTAAACCCGGGGCTAATTCATGTCAATGTATGGCAAAACCAACCAATATAATATTGTAAAATAATTTGCCTCCAATAAAAATAAATTAATTAACAACAAAAAAAGAATATCTTACTAAGCAACATGCCTTTTCATTTGCCAGGATTCTGTTAATATATGCTCTAAGATTTTTAGAATCATTGCGCTATGGAAACACCATTAATTAAAAGATATAAGTGACAGTATCACTCACATCAGTGTAGAAAGATTTAACCTTCCTAAAAGTAGGCCCTTGGCCCTCTCACTTCTCTCAGAGTCAGACCTGAGCTGCTTACCCTGATACTCCATAAACACACCACAAGCCGTTTCCAACCTCACACAACCTTAATGTGGCACTCTGGTATTGTTTCCTTGACTACAACCTTGGCCCCATCCCTGGCTAGATGTCAGTTTATCTTTCTCCTTTCATCAGTCCGCACATCCGCAAGGACCTGTATATGAGCCCTTTAGAGACAGAAGTTCCTGGACAAAAAAGAAAACAATTGCTTGTATTGTGGACCCAGTGAGATATGGAGGCCGAGCACTACTGGCTTCTGTGCCCCCAGTAAAATCACGTTGCTTTCAGTGAGGAAAATGTACACATTCCCTCTCTTCTGGGCAGAACATACTGAAGTGTGGGCAGGATGAAGCAGATAAGGGGGCATGGTGTTTTTGTAGCGCTGTGATGGATAGCAATTTCAGGAGAGCTGGGAAACCACATTGATAGCAGTGATTTTATGGAAATGGGCAGAAGTAGAAAATGCAGCTACAGGAAACAGCTCCTTCAAGGACCTACATGGACAAGAATGTGGATAAGGGGATTCATTGCAAGAGATGAAGAAATGGAAGAAATCACTTACTAACTAAAAAAGGCATACTTTCTCATACATGTGAGAAAGACCTCACAGACCCCTTGAAGTAACTGGGAGACAGTTTGAGGGATTCTGGAATTTCTGTGTGAGCAGGTCAAAGCAAGAGTCATTTAATTTTATGGTTATTAAACTTCCATTTGTCCTGATAAGTCTGCATGGTCTGGGAGATCCTAGAAGTAGCTGTATAGTGTGTCAGTTTTGTTGAGGAGACAATCTGTTAGCAGGTAGCTGGCTCTAGCTACTGAGTGGAAGTCTGGCCAGAAAAGCAATCAAAACATTATATCCTCTTGTAATATTACTTTACAGACTGAAAACTACTCTCACATTTATTACCTTAGCTGATCTGCCCAGAAATCTGTGAAGGAAGGGTTGCTGAGCCACTTATTACAGAGTTATCAAAAATGAAAATCCCGATGTTAAAAGCTTCGTTCAAGGACATGCATTTGATAAATTGTAGGCTTACAGTTCCAACTCAGAATTTGTGACATGAAATCCTAGGCTCTTTCTATTACAATGATGGTTTTCAAGTTCTGCTTGGTAATACTAAAATTCCACAAATCTGTCCAAAGAGAAATTTCAGAAAATGAGAAAAAGAGAGAGAACACCAGTTAACCAGAAAAGTTATAATTTAACAAGAGAAATTATGATTTTATTGCTTATATATTTTGATCTTCTCTAAGATATTTATTTTAAACAAAAGGTTTAGGGATAACATAAAAATTTAAAGCCTCTTCACCGAAACACAGTATCTTATGAAGCAGTCTGTCAACTTGCCCGCCTGATCCCCCAATACATTCCTCTATCAAAGTTACTCCTTGGACAAGAAAGACTCCTGTTAAAATACAGGACTTACAGTATATGTAATTAGTCTATAAGAGTAACATGGCAACATTTCTCTTCTACCACTCTTAGCAAAAACCTGTTATTTTGTTAGCTCTAATCCTCTCCCTTCTTTTGGTAGTATCATATCAAATTTTATTGGGGAAACTTTCTCTCTTCTATTTTCAATCTATCTAGTTAAAATAGGACTGAATCACTTTCTCTTTCTAGAGTTATGTATTTGATCAAACTTGTCAATTACAAACTGGCAATTATTTGAGAATTTAACCCTCTAACTGGTGAAGGAATGGGTACATGGCCACACTGGGTCAGTGAGAGTCCTATCCAAGACTCTGCTAAGTCAACTAGTAAATGATTGTTCCACCACAGTTTTTAAACTGACAAAAGCTTAAAAACTGTTGGGGATTCATTCTGTCACTATGTCCTTAGATCTAATCTGAGAAATGAGGCAATGCTAAGGAGAATACAGTGGAGAATAGGAGAAAGACAGATGAAGGATGACAAAATGTGAATATTTGGATTATCTTGTGCCTGAAGCTGTGCTTTAAGGAATGTGAACTAACTTTCGTCTATTTGACTGGCTGTTTTCTCCTTACACTGTTTAGTTGGGTTTTGATCACTTGTTACCAAGAGAATTCTAATTCACCAGTTGTTCATATAAGTTAATTCCAAATTGTCACTGATTATTATTCTTGGAAGTTTATTCAAATTTTTGTTCCCATTTTCTATTACAAATGTTTTGCTCTAGTTCAGAAAATGTATAATTTCTCTTCTACAAACTATATTTTAGGTATAGACCACTTAATGGAACTCTGACAATTTTGCTCTTAGTCCCCCATTAGCACATCTGATGAGCTAGTCGGAGCCAAGCTGATGAGGATGAGACATGGAGAATTCTACAAAACTGCGAAGAAACTGGGGGAAAGTCAGAAGGTAACAGAAAAGTGGGTAGGATTCCATAAGCGAAAGTTGTCATTATTGGCAATAGAGTGCCTGAAACTTGAGCCTTTCCACATGTAGCCTTCTGTGTAATCTTCATAATACACCTGTAAAGTAAAAATTTCCCATCTTATTAAAAAAAGTTTAGGCTCAAAGACAGTCATTTATCTAAGAACCCAGAACTAATATGTGGTGAGGCTTGGTCCAATCATATTTTTTTCAATAAACATTTATGGAGTACCAATCCTGTGTCAGATGTTTTCTAAGGGCTTGGACAACAATGAAAGACGATAGAGAGAGCTGACATTCTGCTGCCCTTACTCTGTGCCTGACACTGTTCTAAACTTTCCCCATGCATGCTAAGTTGCTTCAGTCATGTCTGACTTTTTGCCACCCTACGAACTGTAGCCTGCCAGTCTCCTCTGTCCACAGGGATTCTCTGGGCAAGACTACTGGAGTGGGTTTCCATTTCCTTCTCCTACTTAACCTCACAACACTATGCATTAGATATTATTATTAGCATTTCCTCTTAAAAAAAAAAGGACTTATTTTTAGAGCAATTGTAGGTTCACAGAAACGCTAAGAGAGAGCACAGAGTTTTCCCATACACCTCCCTGATCACACATGTGCATAGCCTCCCCCATTATCAGTAGCCAGTACGGCAGGTGTACATTTGTTACAACTGATGAGCCGATATTGATACATCATAATCACCCAAAGTTCATAGTTCCCATTAGGGTTCAGTTTTGGTGTTGTACAGCTATAGTGAAATGTATTAATCGTTAGCATAATTTTTTAGGGATGAGGAAACTGAAGGAAGATGAAAACAACCTCCTTGTGAATAGGCTGCAAGGAGGAGAACCCAAAGCATTATAGAGCCCTACATCTATCCCCCTAACCTCTGCTCCAGTGGTCCTCAAAGTACCCAGGGGTCTTTGAGACCTTTTCATGAGGCCAGTGCAATTTTCATAATATTTTCTTTTCCTCATGTTGACATTTACACTTGTGCAAAATAGTGGTTGGTAAACAGCTAGTGTCATCCCATGAACCAATGCAGTGGCACCAAACTGACCTAATGGTCATTGTATTTACACACAGGAAAAAATAATCTTAATGTCGAAGATGTTAAGATTGTACTTGATGAAGGAGTAAAATTATTAGTTATATTAAGTGGCAACCCTTGAGTACACATTTTTTAATAGTCTATGTCGTGGAATAAAAAGTACACATAAAGCCCTAATTATGCTTACAAAGCATAACAATTGTCTTGAGGAAAAGGATTTATATGATGTTTGAATTGGGAAATAAGCTAGCCAGGTTTTTCATGGAATACCATTTTTGTTTAAATGAATAAAAGTCAAAACAAGGTTACTTGCACTAAGATATTTTGTAGATTATTTCTCAAAAATGAATGAAGTAAATTTATTAAAATTAGTGGGATAAGTGAAAACAGTGTTTAGAAGAAAAAAAGCTATGCATTATTGTAATAGGAAAAATTTATAAAATCAGTCATCTGTCTACTTTAGGAAATTAGAAAAAGATAATAAAATTAAATCCAGAGAAAGAAGAATAAAAGAACAAGAATTAGATCAGAAATCAATAAAATTGAAAACAGGAAACAAAAAGAGAAAATAAATGAAATCAAGAGCCAGTTCTCTTAAAAGATCAATAGAACCAATAAGCGGCTAGCCAAACTAAGTAAAACAAAAAGGAAGAGAACACAAATTACTAAAAATCAGAAATGGAAGAGGGGACATTACTATAGAGCCCATGGACATGAACAGGATAATACAAATTATAAAAACTCTATGACCCTAAATTTGATAACCTGGATGAAATGAACCATTTTTTTTCAAAGTCACAATTTGCTGGAACTCACTTAAGAAGTAAATAACCTGAATAAGCCTATATTTATTGAAGAAATTGAATCAATAATTAAATAAACTTCCAAAACAAACAAACATACAAAAAAAATCAGGCCCAGATCACTGGCAATTTCTGCCAAACATTTAAGGAGAAAATTATACCAGATCTCTACAATTTCATTCAGAGGATAAAGGCAAAGGAAATATTGCCTAATTCATTCTCTGGGTCCAGCATTACCTTAATAACAAGACCAGACAAAGACATCACCAGAAAGAATACAGACCAGTATCTCTCATGAACATGGATTAAAAAATTTTCAACAAAATATTAGATCACTGTTTGCCAGGAGAAGGGATGAAGAGGCAAAGCACAGAGGATTTCTAGGACAGTAAAATGCTCTGCTTGATACCAATATGATGGATACCTATCATTATGCATTTATCCAAACTCAGAATGTTCAACACCAAAAGTGAACCTTAGTGTAAACTATGGACTTTGGGTGATTACACTGTCAATGTGGGCTCATTAGTTGCAACAAATGCACCCCTCTGGAGGGGGATGTTGATAATGGGAGGGTGTATGTGTGGGTGGAAAGTAGATGGGAAGTCTCTGTACCTTCTCCTTAATTTTGAAAAGAAAGTGAAAGTGTTAGTCGTTCAGTCCTGTCTGACTCTTTGCAACGTACTGTGTCCACCAGACTCCTCTGTCCATGGAATTCTCCAGGGAAAAATATTGAAGTACTTTTGCTAAAAATCATCTTAACAAAATGTTTAACCCTGTCACTGCAAGACAAACAAATGATAGTATTTTTTACTACTTATAAAACATAAGCTTTTAAACAAAAATCTAGGATTTTAAAAAGAATGTATATGTCGCTGTTGGCTTAATAAACTTCCTAATGAAAATTTTTCTTGTGAGATTAGTGATGATATTAGCAAATGAAACGACTTGATATCCTATCATAACCTATGTTAGCATTTGACAGATAGGCGTAGACCAATTAACCAAATTTATTTAGATAATCAAAGCATGATATTAAAAAATCATTCATAGGTTAAAAACTCTTTCAAAACACTAAGCCAATGAATTATACTGTAACAAATTATTAGAAGTCCATTGATAGGGTTTCAGATTTCAATTTGAAACCAACTTTAAGGAACTACCAGTTGTAAATTTTGGGTATAATATCAAAGAAGAGGGTATGCAATATTTTTTAAAGTTATTCAACCTAAATAGTGTATCACAACAAACTGAATGCAGAAGCCTAAGAGATAATGCAGCTCTCTGGTAGTAAGATAGATATTAAAGAGATTTGCAAAAATATAAAATAATACCACTCACTATACTGTTTTTGTATGTTTTGGAAGACTATTTCTTTTTAATAAAAAATATTATTTATGTCAACATGCAGTGGATTTTACTACTGTTATTTTTAAATGACTTAAAAGATGTACTGTTAAAATTTACCCAGTTTTACTTTTTAGTACAGAAAATATAGATAGGTATAGCTTACATAAATTAAAACTCTCAGGATCCTTAATACCATTTAAGGATGTAAAAAGATCCAGAGATTAGACACTGAAAGGTTTGAGAACCATGACACTGTCTATTCTACTTCTTAAAAAATAAAATAAAAAACAGATGTGTTTACAGTTCCACCCTCAGGTAACTTGCCTCTTAGAGTATCAATTCAGTCACTCAGTCATGTCCAACTCTTTGCAATCCAATGAAATGCAACACGCCAGGCTTCCCTGTTCATCACCAACTCCCAGAGCTTGCTCAAACTCATGTCCATTGAGCCGGTGATGCCATCCAACCAACTCATCCTCTGTCGTTCCCTTCTCCTCCTGCCTTCAATCTTTCCCAGTATCAGGGTCTTTTCCAATGAGTTGGTTATTCATATCAAGTGGCCAAAGTATAGGAGTTTTAGCTTCAGCATCAGTCCTTCCAATGAATATTCAGGATTGATTTCTTTTAGGACTGTCTGGTTTGATCTCCTAGTAGTCCAAGCGACTCTCAAGAGTATAGGGAAAACTAAAACACAAATAAACGTATAAGTAAACAGCACTTATATTTGGAGGAAAATGCTTTGGATGAAACTGAGGATTATGATGATAATAACTAGAGGGAGAACAGGAAGGGTGTAGCTTTCAGTGGACTGGCCAGGGAAGGCCTCTTTGGAAAAGTGACAGTTAAGCTGAGATGTGAAGATGAGAAGTCGTCAGTAATGCAACAAATTGAGCTAAGAGAACAGTCATCTGGGCATAGGGAATAGCAATGCAAAGACCCTGAGGCCGTAAAAAATTTGGACTAGACTCCAGAATTGTATCATTCCAAAGCCTATGCTTCTCTTTCCTTCTCATAAACCACAATTGACTTCTCTTAGGCCAGCTATGCTCTGGCCTTGGAAACATGCATCTGGAAAATGGAGTGGAGGTTGTTTTGATTCTTCCTAAACGATGGCTTCATATTCATTTAGTTGGCAGGTTAATCAGGAGCTTACAAACAGCCTTTCATGGCTCTAAGGAGTAGCACTCTCAAGAGTAAAGCTTGTCAGCCATGCCAGGAAACTGCTGTTGCAAGAAGAAATAGGAAAAGGGTGGAATTTAATTTTACAGGGAGAAGACTTAAATGGGACCTATAAATTATGGAGCTATTTCTCTATACCTTGGCCCCAGTCTGGAATTTTTCAAAATAAATGGTTTGAGCCAAGTTCACTGTGGTTGCAAATATTACATCGTGCGCTGTGGTCTCTGAAGCGTATGTCTTGCTGACCTGGCATTTTGAAAAACTGCTGTAACCTTTTGCAGACAGTGGTGGTTCCCAGGGAAAGTGTTCTCTCATTTCCCCCTCCCCAAGATGCTTATGGTGGGGTCAGAAACAAAAAGTGAAGTGACATCTGTGCAGTAAGTAAGGGAAACTAGAAGCATAATTTCACTCAATGATGGGATTTCCTTATATCTCCAAGAGTCAGAAAGTAATACATTACCTCTCCTTCTGCAGTAAGGCTTTATAAAGCCAGATTTGAGCAAACAGGAAAGGAACACATGAGTCAGGATCACAGTGCACACATCCCTGTCTAAGCAGTAGATACACAGGAGAGTGTGGAAGAGAAAACACAGGCTGGTCAACATGGCATAGAAACAGCTGGGTGACTAGAACAACTCGGGCAAATCATATCTCTGATATAACCTGACAGTCAGGAGCCTGTATTCAGGGCTGTTTGCTGTGTAGAGGGAACCACGGGTACTTTTTCCCTATGATAGATGATGAGACAATTGATCTTGGCTTCCCTTCTATTCTTGTTATCTTGTCCTTTATAAAAGGGTATGTGTTATCAGAGTTCCAGTTTTTACCCCAATCCCAATGACTCAAATATCTGTCTCCCATCTTGACCCTCTGAAAGTTACCACCCTTGCTGTTTGTCACCTGGACATTTCAACACATCACCAAGATCCAAAGTCAATGCCAGCAGCCTGTCCTCGGTGTGGATATCATCTTCTATCTTCCCATTGTTATGGTTGCTTTTGTTTTCCAGTTTTAGGGAGTTAAAATCTGGAAGTTATCTATGGATTGTATACATTTTGTTCACATTCAATCTGCCAATACCATACCATAACTGGTGGGATGGACATTTAAGCTTTGAGACGGGAGGGCTGAAAGCTTGTGAACTTCAACCTAGGCAAAGTTACCTTGAACACAGCCGGGCTTGATTTTCTGTTCTAGGACACTAAGAGAGCAAGTCCAAGATGAGATTCCTCAGACTGAAAACCACCTTAAAGGAAACACCCTACAGGGGAGATTCATGAATTTTAATTTGTTAAGCTCTCTGAAATGGACTTGAACATTTTTCCCCTGAGAAGTCAGCTATGTCAGTTATTCTTTTAAAATGCCTTTCATTCTCCTTTCCATCCCTCCCTGCAGTCCCTACCACCAGTAGAGTCTAAATTTATATCCCACACATGTTTTATTCATATAGTCCTAGCCGTTCTGTTTACAACATTTACCCATTGCAAGCCCTCCTGTAAACATGACTGTCTATGGCTGTCTCTTGTTCAGAAATCTACAAAATATCCCTTCATTTACTGCCTCAATTCCTCCTGGGTGAATTAAACAACTGTTAGTTGAGGCAACTCTGGTTTTAAATATTTCCCAACATGCATCTTTCAATGAGAGCCGTCTAGGAATGTTATAGCATGGACATAAATATTCCTGCTGCTCTCTAATCAAGTTTTTCCTCCTGTAGAGAATTTCTGCCTCACTTATCTCCTCACTTCTTTGTATTTTTTCTCACCTCATTCTATTTCTATGAAATGCCAAGGACCATCTGTTTATGGAGGGGAGAGAGAAAATAACTAACGTGCTATAAAGGTGAACACCAAGTTAAAGAGTAGAGGGATTTGTTTTAGTAGTGAGCTACTCATATTATGTACAGAATTAGTGTTTTTCTCCAGAAACCAGTGCCAGAGTCTTGGGCAGAAGCAGTGGTTAAAAATAAAAGTGATTCTGCTAGCATTTCGATGGAACATGCTGCTTCAGAGTCTCTAACAAAGAACAAGGAAGAATAAAGAAGAAACCTCAAAAAATGTGACAGGAATATGGTGAAGGCACACAGTGGGGAGCATGAAGCTGACAGGCTCACATCTGAAAAGGAGGAGATGCCAAGGAAACAAGAGATGTGATAAGCAGGGACATGGTGACTCTGACCGCATGTGTTTGTGAAGTGAAAATGGCTGGTACCCTGCATGGAAAATGCTGGTACCCAGGGCATGGAAAATGCTCCCTCCTCTGCATTCATGATACCTGCCTGAGGAGATGGTGAAAAGACAGCAAATGTTCTAATGCTAGCTTTGAAAGAATGAATTCACAAACAGCAGAGTTACTCTCTAGGGACCCCATAAAATAGTTGGGAAGGAACAAACTTCATAGAGCATTAGAATTCCCCGGGTTCTCATAATCGTGTTAGTGCAAATGGAATTAGGAAAACTCAGCATTGCTACTGGGTTTGTGAAATGATTTAACCTGTAACTTAACAAGGCACAGGAAACAGAAGGACATGTGGGCTTTATGAAGGGTGGTTACCTGGGTCAGTTGCCAGGAGCAGTCTCCGTGTATGTGCACCTCTCATAACTCATACAAGTGTCCCAGTCTGGAGGAAGCATAATAGTATTTCACCCAGTTTTTCCCTGCATACCATAATATTCACCACTTGAGGTGAAAGATGTCAACTCTGGTCTGGCTGAAGACCTCAAACTTACAGGCTCCGGAAGAAAGAAAGAAGAAAGGGGTAGTCATTCAATCATGTCTCTTTGAGACCCCATGAACTGTAGCCCACCAGGTTCCTCTGTCAATGGAATTCTCCAGGCAAGAATACTGGAGTGGGTAGCCATTCATTTCTCCAGGGGATCTTCTTGACCCAGGGATCAAACATGATCTCCTGCATTGCAGGCAGATTCTTTACTGAATTCTTTAGCCGCCAGGGAAGCCCCTGGTCTGGAAATGAGCCTCAGTTAGAGGGGTTTGTCTGACCAAAGCAAAGAACACTGGGAAGAAATTGACAGAGATTTGATGCTAAATTCTTGTGCTGATATAATTTCTCTCCTCAACTCAGTAGATGCAAAGTCCTTCAGAATCTTATATGTTTTTGTCTTACATTCAACATAATTTTCTTCCATTCTTACCTTTTGTTTTTCATTTTCAAAGCAGGTGAAGTGACAAGGTCAGGGAGGGTAAACAATCATGATTGCTACTAGTTTTCCCTATATCCCAACAACTCAGGTTTGCTAAGCTCTTTCATATTTGTTAAGTCATTAGAATGTTGTGATAATCTTGCAACTATTTCTCCACTATTTTACAGATGAACAAATTAGGTTCAGGGATATAATGTGATTTCTCAAGGTGTTAGAAAGAAGTGGCAAAGGGAATCAACAGCAAATCCTCGCAATTTTAGTCTGGATTTCTTTCTACAATATGAGGTTGTTTTGAAAATCTCCCCACAGTTTCCATCATCTCCATAACTTGGTGAGGGAATATCTGTAAATTTAGTACAGGTGTCATCTTGTAAAACACACTTATTCCTCTAGAAGAGCAGGCCTTGTAAGGGCTCAGTGAAGACCCCATAATTTATTTTTCAATTCTAAATTTCAATTGTTTTTTAAATCACTTAGTATCAGTTCAGTTCAGTCGCTCAGTCGTGTCCGATCTTTGCGACCCCATGAATCGCAGCACGCCAGGCCTCCCTGTCGATCACCAACTCCCAGAGTTCACTCAAACTCCCCTCCATTGAGTCAGTGATGCCATCCAGCCATCTCATCCTCTGTCGTCCCCTTCTCCTCCTGCCCCAATCCCACCCAGCATCAGGGTCTTTTCCAATGAGTCAACTCTTCGAATGAGGTGGCGAAAGTACTGGAGTTTCAGCTTTAGCATCAGTCCTTCCAATGAACACCCAGGACTGATCTCATTTAGGATGGACTGGTTGGACCTCCTTGCAGTCCAAGGGACTCTCAAGAGTCTTCTCCAACACATCAGTTCAAAAGCATCAATTCTTCGGTGATCAGCTTTCTTTATAGTCCAACTCTCACATCCATACATGACCACTGGAAAAACCATAGCCTTGACTAGACAGACTTTGGTTGGCAAAATAATGTCTCTGCTTTTTAATATACTATCTAGGTTGGTCATAACTCTCCTTCCAAGGAGCAAGCGTAATTTCATGACTGCAATCAGCATCTGCAGTGATTTTGGAGCCCCCCAAAACTAAAGTCTGACACTGTTTGCACTGTTTTCCCATCTATTTCCCATGAAGTGATGGGACCAGATGCCATGATCTTTGTTTTCTGAATGTTGAGCTTTAAGCCAACTTTTTCACTCTGCTCTTTCACTTTCATTATGAGGCTTTTTAGTTCCTCTTCACTTTCTGCCAAAAGGGTGGTGCATATTTCAGTTCAGTTCAGTTCAGTCGCTCAGTCATGTCCGACTCTTTGCGACCCAATGTATCACAGCACGCCAGGCCTCCCTGTCCATCACCAACTCCCAGAGTTCACGCAAACTCATGTCCATCGAGACAGTGATGCCATCCAGCCATCTCGTTATCTGTCGTCCCCATCTCCTCCCACTCCCAATCATTCCCAGCATCAGAGTCTTTACCAGTGAGTCAACTCGTCGCATGAGGTGGCCAAAGTATTGGAGTTTCAGCTTTAGCATCGGTCCTTCCAATGAACACCCAGGATTGATCTCCTTTAGAATGGACTGGTTGGATCTCCTTGCAGTCCAAGGGACTCTCAAGAGTCTTCTCCAGCACCACAGTTCAAAAGCATCAATTCTTCAGCACTCAGCTTTCTTCACAGTCCAACTCTCACATCCATACATGACCACGGGAAAAACCATAGCCTTGACTAGACGGGCCTTGGATGGCAAAGTAACATCTCTGCTTTTTAATATGCTATCTAGGTTGGTCATAACTTTCCTTCCAAGGAGCAAGCGTCTTTTAATTTCATGGCTGCAATCAGCATCTGCAGTGATTTTGGAGCCCAAAAAAATAAAGTCTGACACTGTTTCCACTGTTTCCCCATCTATTTCCCATGAAGTGATGGGATCAGATGCCATGATCTTCGTTTTCTGAATGTTGAGCTTCAAGCCAACCTTTTCACTCTCCTCAAGAGGCCTTTTAGTTCCTCTTCACTCTCTGCCATAAGGGTGGTGTCATCTTCATATCTGAGGTTATTGATATTTCTCCCGGCAATCCTGATTCCAGCTTGTGCTTCTTCCAGCCCAGCGATCCTCATGATGTACTCTGCATAGATGTTAAATAAGCAGGGTGACAAGATACAACCTTGACGTACTCCTTTTCCTATTTGGAACCAGTCTGTTGTTCCATGTACAGTTCTGACTGTTGCTTCCTGACCTGCATACAGGTTTCTCAAGAGGCAGGTCATGTGGTCTGGTATTCCCATCTCTTTCAGAATGTTCCACAGTTTATTGTGATCCACACAGTCAAAGGCTTTGGTATAGTCAATGAAGCAGAAATAGATGTTTTTCTGGAACTCTCTTGCTTTCTCCATGATCCAGCGGATGTTGGCAATTTGATCTCTGGTGCCTCTGCCTTTTCTAAAACCTGCTTGAACATCTGGGAGTTCACGGTTCACATGTTGCTGAAGCCTGGCTTGGAGAATTTTGAGCATGACTTTACTAGCATGTGAGATGAGTACAATTGTACGGTAGTTTGAGCATTCTTTGGCGTTGCCTTTCTTTGGGATTGGAATGAAGACTGACCTTTTCCAGTCCTGTGGCATATTTAGACTAATGCAAATGGTTTGTCTCTGTCTCAAATACATTCAAAAGATGCAGGAAATAATGTTACTTCTTTACATATGTATATATGTAAAGAACTGGTATACTAGGAGTATGTTTCTTTATTGGTATCTATCAAGTAGACTTATATAAACATCATGGAGTTTATATCAAACAGATTTTTTTGAGCCATTTGGTAAATAAGCATCTTGAAACATCTTTATTTGGGAAGAAATAGTATATAGCATGTGGTGATGGACTTTGTCAGTATTTTCAGTTCAGTTCAGTCGCTCAGTCGTGTCCTAGATAGCAATTGGTTTATCTCAAGTACATCCTCAACTCTTATTAATATTAATGGATGTTTCATGTATTTTAGGAGAAAAATAGTACATTCATATCAATCAGCTCAGTTGCTCAGTCGTGTCCGACCCTTCATTCATGTATAGAAACATAAACCTCTAAGCTGAACTCTTCAAGATATTCTTATGGAAATGCTAAAAGTGAAGCATTGTCTCACAAGTAAACAACTCTGGGCAGAATGTCCTGGTAGATTTCTCAAACAATTTTATTTCTTTGACAGCAGGTATGGAGAAATGAATCCTTGCTTGAATGCATGTCACTCTCAGTGATCCCAGTAAAGCCCCTTTCTTTTTGAGCTGGCCAAAAATTTTGTTCAGACTTTTTTGTAACATATTATGGAAAAAGCCAAAAGAATAATTTGGCCAATCCCATATTTCATTGAATTATATTTATTTTTCATTATACTCTCCATCCCCATCCTAATGTAATTTCCTTACAAACCCTTTCTTTATGGTGAAACTATTATAAAGTGTTTAATGTGGTTTGGAGTATGCATTTTTGAAAGAAATATCATTATAACATTAAGTGGACTTAAGTTTTAATTTATGTAAAACTACTAGCTCTTGTTTCAGTGTTCTCTCTTAAAAGAGACACAGATGTATAGAACAGTCTTTGGGACTCTGTGGGAGAGGGTGAGGGTGGGACGACTGGGGAGAATGGCACTGAAACATCTATATTATTATATGTGAAACGAATCACCAGTTCAGGGTCGATGCATGTTACAGGATGCTTGGGGCTGGTGTGTGGGGATGACCCAGAGGGAAGATAAGGGGGGGAGGGAGGTGGGAGCGGGGCTCAGGAGGGGGAACTCATGTACACCCAGGGCAGATTCATGTCAGTGTATGGCAAAACCAACCAATATAATATTTTAAAATAAAAAATAAACAGAAGTGATCAGCAATGTAAAAAAATAAAATAAAAAACTCAGGACTTTCCCCTTAATCTGTCCATGTTGTTGTTACCAATCTTGTTCATTCCTTCTCACTGCTGCATTGTACTGCATCACTGAAATTATATCCATTGCATTTAATTTAACCATATATGCAAATTCCCTAATTCCCTAAACAATGCTCTGATGAACTTCTTTTCACCTGTCTTTTTATGGAGATTTGGGAGAGTTTCTCTAGCATGTATTAATAGGTGTAGGAATATTTGTTTGTAGCTCATTTCACTCAGTCATGCCAAATTACTGTCCAGAAAGGCTGCAACTGATTAAATATTCATTAGCCGTGCATGTACATTCCTCACAATCTCAGGGACACCTAGAATAACTAAAATTTACATTTAAATTTTTGTTAAACTGATTGGTATAAAATTATCTTTTAATTTGTTTTTCTCAGATTATTATAAATTTGAATATCTCATCATAAACTTATGTTGTTTTCTCTTTTATGATTTGTTTATTCATATACTCTCGTTTGTGATTTTTATCTTTTTCTAGTGACCCACTCCAGTGTTCTTGCCTGGAGAATCCCAGGGACGGGGGAGCCTGGTGGGCTTCCGTCTATGGGGTCACACAGAGTCGGACACGACTGAAGTGACTTAGCAGCTTAGCAGCAGTGATTCTCTACTATATTCAAATATCATGTTCCTACCATTATACCAGTCATCTGGTAACTTTGTAGGGTCCTCTGTTAAAAAGAAGTCTAAAGTTTGATTTTATCAAATCAGTCAACTTTCTTTCTCAGTTTGTGGTTTTTTGTGTGTTGTTTAAGAAATATTTTTCCACTTGGATTTTAAAAGATAAGAGTCCAGTGCAAAACCAGCATATAGGTCAAGCTAGATGGGGGAGCCTGGTGGGCTGCCGTCTATGGGGTCACACAGAGTCGGACAAGACTGAAGTGACTTAGCAGCAGCAGCAGTATCAATCCAAAAATCCAGAGTGGTAAAATCCAAATAGGAGGCAATGGAACTGCAACAGAAACAGCAAGATGGAGAACATAACCTTAGAGGAAAGAAAAGAAGAGAACTGAAGTGAAGAAACCGAGAACTCTATAGCATTTTCCAACTTGCTCATCAAATAGAAGGAACTGTAGGAATGCAAAGTCTGGTGACCTGTGCCTTCTAAGGAGAAGCTGCTTTAAGCCTGAGGTATATGTGAATTGTGCTTCCTAGATAGTGCAATGCAAAATTTGCATAAGCAGAAGTAGCAACTCAGTATTAATTCTAGAATCAGAGATGCAAGGATGCCCCTAAGATAAATGCACAGATCAATTCCAGCCGTTGGCTGAGGGGAGACCTAAGGGTACTCATAAGACTAGACTTGATATTTACTTTAAAAACTAAACTTTGTTAGTAACTAATAAATGCTAGTCAATTTTCTAAGCAATTTACCTAAAATCACAGCAAATTTATGAAATTGACACAAGGACAACTCAACAAGAAACTGAGATGCTAAGTAAATACATGAAGAAATAAGTAAAAAATCTATATTTTAGTTATTATGACACTTGAACTATTAGAAAAATATGAATTCATCTTATACCTGAGTGGGAGGAGAAGTGTAGTGATATTTGAACTGTTGGATATGATATATTTTAGGAAATATGCAAAGTAAATAAGTGAAAACATTAAAAAACTGTCTTCTTTGTAGAAACTCTGTATAGTTGTTTAGAGTCTTGAACTTAAATTTATTTTTAAAGGGACTTACAAGTCATTTCAATGTCATTTCTAATGGTATGACTGTCACAAGTCATTTTCATTTCTCAGAAACCTATGGTGGCAATCAGTAGTCATAAAACTGGATAAGCTAAAAATTAAATAAATTAAAATCTTCTTGAACAAGACAGGAAAGAATAAACAAACAAAATTATATCCTTTTTTTTTTTTTTGTAGATACTTTTCTGCCCCATTTACTCATCCTTTAATTTTTTCCCTTTCCTTGGGAAAAAAAGGGACTCAGAGAATACTGTTTCATTAAGTATGGCAGGGTGTATGGCTAAGCCAATATGTTTCACAAGCATGCTAGTTGCTCGTCTTGATATGGAAAAAGTTATGATTAATACTGAGCTTTAAAGATGTTATTAATATCATGCAGAAATGAAAAATAAATCATACTTTTATCTGGTTTGAGCAAATGCAGTTAACTTGAGAGGTTGGATTGAACAGGAATCTCTTTTTGTGTAAAAAATAATTCTGGATCAAATTTAGCAAGCCACAAGAATAATCATCTAGAGATAAGAAAGCCTTCCTCAGTGATCAATGCAAAGAAATAGAGGAAAACAACAGAATAGGAAAAACAAGAGACCTCTTCAAGAAAATTAGAGATTCCAAGGGAACTTTTCATGCAAAGATGAGCTCGATAAAGGACAGAAATGGTATGGACCTAACAGAAGCAGAAGATATTAAGAAGAGGTGGCAGGAATACACAGAAGAACTGTACAAAAAAGATCTTCACGACCAAGATAGTCACGATAATGTGATCACTGACCTAGAGCCAGACATCTTGGAATGTGAAGTCAAGTGGGCCTTAGAAAGCATCACTACGAACAAAGCTAGTGGTGGTGATGGAATTCCAGTTGAGCTATTTCAAGTCTTGAAAGATGATGCTGTGAAAGTGCTGCACTCAATATGCCAGCAGATTTGGAAAACGCAGCAGTGGCCACAGGACTGGAAGAGGTCAGTCTTCATTCCAATCCCAAAGAAAGGCAATGCCAAAGAATGCTCAAACTACCGCACAATTGCACTCATCTCACACGCTAGTAAAGTCATGCTCAAAATTCTCCAAGCCAGGCTTCAGCAGTATGTAAACCGTGAACTCCCAGATGTTCAAGCAGGTTTTAGAAAAGGCAGAGGCACCAGAGATCAAATTGCCAACATCCGCTGGATCATGGAGAAAGCAAGAGAGTTTCAGAAAAACATCTATTTCTGCTTCATTGACTATGCCAAAGCCTTTGACTGTGTGGATCACAATAAACTGTGGAACATTCTGAAAGAGATGGGAATCCCAGACCACCTGACCTGCCTCTTGAGAAACCTGTATGCAGGTCAGGAAGCAACAGTTAGAACCGGTCATGGAACAACAGACTGGTTCCAAATAGGAAAAGGAGTGCGTCAAGGTTGTATATTGTCACCTTGCTTATTTAACTTATATGCAGAGTACATCATGAGGAACGCTGGGCTGGAAGAAGCACAAGCTGGAATCAAGATTGCTGGGAGAAATATCAATAACCTCAGATATGCAGATGACACTACCCTTATGGCAGAAAGTGAAGAGGAACTCAAAAGCCTCTTGATGAAAGTGAAAGAGGAGAGTGAAAAGGTTGGCTTGAAGCTCAACATTCAGAAAACAAAGATCATGGCATCTGGTCCCATCACTTCATGGGAAATAGATGGAAAAACAGTGGAAACAGTGTCAGACTTTGTTTTTTTGGGCTCCAAAATCACTGCAGATGCTGATTGCAGCCATGAAATTAAAAGACGCTTGCTCCTTGGAAGGAAAGTTATGACCAACCTTGATAGTATATTAAAAAGCAGAGACATTACTTTGCCGACCAAGGTCCGTCTAGTCAAGGCAATGGTTTTTCCCGTGGTCATGTATGGATGTGAGAGTTGGACTGTGAAGAAAGCTGATCGCCGAAGAATCGATGCTTTTGAACTGTGGTGTTGGAGAAGACTCTTGAGAGTCCCTTATACTGCAAGGAGATCCAACCAGTCCATTCTAAAGGAGATCAATCCTGGATGTTCATTGGAGGGACTGATGCTAAAGCTGAAACTCCAATACTTTGGCCACCTCATGAGACGAGTTGACTCACTGGAAAAGACTCTGATGCTGGGAAAGGTTGGGGGCGGGAGGAGAAGGGGACGACGGAGAATGAGATGGCTGGATGGCATCACCGACTCTGTGGACATGAGTTTGAGTGTACTCCGGGAGTTGGTGATGGACAGGGAGGCCTGGCGTGCTGTGATTCATGGGGTCGCGGAGAGTCGGACACGACTGAGCGACTGAACTGAACTGAACTGAACTGTGCATAAGGAGCTTTAGAAACTTCTGATTCTTTGAGCAAGTTGATATTTGATCATTGCATATGCTTGACAGGATTTAAAGTGCAGGCACTCCCGTATCAGAGTCTTCCCCACCAGAGAGCAGAAATACTGATGAAGGCAAAAGTTTGACAGAGAAGACTATTGTTTTTGTTGTTGATAGGCTTCCCTGGTGGCTCAATCTGCCTGCAGTGCAGAAGATCCGGGTTTGACCCCTGGGTCGGCAAGATACCCTAAAGAAAGGAATGTCTACCTACTCCAGTAATCTTGCCTGGAGAATTCCATGGACAGAGGAGCCTGGTGGGCTACAGTCCAGGGGGTCACAAAGAACTGGACACAACTAAACAACCAACATTTTCACTTTTTTTCAGAAAGGCTAATGCCATGTGATGAGAAGGTTCTGGATGAAAAGTGAGAAGTTCTGAGTTCAAGTTCAGCTCTGTCGCTACCATCCACTGTATATCTCAGTTTTTTCTTCATTATGCTGTTGAATTTTATTATCCTGGGCTTCCCAGGGTTGCAAAGAACTGGACACGACTGAAGTAACTGAGCACAAGGTGTGAAACTGGGGTAGTTTAACATAGAACTCAGGTTATGGAATCAGACTTGACTCTAGATTTAGAAGTTTTCACTTGCTGAGAAGCAGTATAACTCACCTTAAAATTCATCATTGAATAAAGGCACTACAGTATGCAGGATTGGAAAACAAACCAGTAACAAGGATGAAAAGTATATACCTCCAGGGCTGACCTTCAGTTGCCCTGGTACTGCATGGTTGCAACACAGTTAAAATATGAAAATACTTCCCTTGGGATAGAAGAGTCTCTGTCTCAAAGCCAGCCCACAGTTCTCCCCATAATCCAGCAACTAAACGACACAAATTGTCTATATGACACAGGGAGCTCAGCCTGGTGCTCTGTGATGACCTAGAAGGGGGGGGTGCAGGTAGGGAGGAAGGACGGTTCAAGAGGGAGGGGACATACTTATATTTATGGCTGATTATGGTGTGACAGAGGCCAACACAACATTGTAAACCAGTTATCCTCCAATTTAAAATAGTTTTTAAAAAAGTCACAAACTTGGTATAGCAAGGAACCTCCAGGATCCTCTTGATCTGGGGCTAGCCACTGTATTCATTCTGATGGCTTACTTTTCATGTCAATCCAATTACTAAACATTTTTATTAGTATCCCTGTTTCTACTTCAGAGAACGTCTCTGGGTCACTCTCTTGCAACCCTTCCTATCCTACCCCCAGTTTCTCACAGGGAAGAAAAGCAGGTATAATGAATCTGAACCTAGGTTTCCCACAACAAGTAAATTGCAAAATGTATGGTTGAATAATTCATTGGATATTTCTGTGTTAAGCTGCATGGTGAAGTGAATAGAAAAGAGCTTGGTGATGTGGCGATCTGAATCCAAACTCTAATTCTAACTTCTTTGCCAATTGTCTAGCTCAGGCAATTTATTTAAACTTCCTATGCTTCTGTTTCTTTATCTATAAAATTTTTAATAACAATCACAATAGGAAACATATTCAGTAGTTCAGTTCAGTTCAGTCGCTCAGTCGTGTCCGACTATTTGCGACCCCAAAATCGCAGCACGCCAGGCCTCCCTGTCCATCACCAACTCCTGGAGTTCACTCAAACTCATGTCCATTGAGTTGGTGATGCCATCCAACCATCTCATTCTCTGTCTTCCCCTTCTCCCCCTGCCCCCAATCCCTCCCAGCATCAGGGTCTTTTCCAATGTGTCAATTCTTTGCATGAGGTGGCCGAAGTACTGGAGTTTCAGCTTCAGGATAAGTCCTTCCAATGAACACCCAGGATCGATCTCCTTTAGAATGGACTGGTTGGATCTCCTTGCAGTCTAAGGGACTCTCAAGAGTCTTCTCCAACACCACAGTTCAAAAGCATCAATTCTTCGGTGATCAGCTTTCTTCACAGTCCAACTCTCACATCCATACATGACCACGGGAAAAACCATAGCCTTGACTAGACGGACCTTGGTTGACAAAGTAATGTCTCTGCTTTTTAATATGCTATCTAGGTTGGTCATAACTTTCCTTCCAAGGAGTAAGTGTCTTTTAATTTCATGGCTGCAAACAGCATCCGCAGTGGTTTTGGACCCCAGAAAAATAAAGTCTGACACTGCCTCTTGAGAAATCCAAAACCACTGTTTCCCCATCTATTTGACATGAAGTGTTGGGACCAGATGCCATGATCTTCGTTTTCTGAATGTTGACCTTTAAGCCAACTTTTTCACTCTCCTCTTTCACTTTCATCAAGAGACTTTTTAGTTCCTCTTCACTTTCTGCCATAAGGGTGGTGTCATCTTCATATCTGAGGTTATTGATATTTCTCCTGGCAATCTTGATTCCAGCTTCCTCCAGCCCAGCGTTCCTCATGATGTACTCTGCATAGAAGTTAAATAAGCAGGGTGACAAGATACAGCCTTGGCGTACTCCTTTTCCTATTTGGAACCAGTCTGCTGTTCCATGTCCAGTTCTAACTGTTGCTTCCTGACCTGCATACAGATTTCTCAAGAGGCAGGTCAGGTGGTCTGGTATTCCCATCTCTTTCAGAATGTTCCACAGTTTATTGTGATCCACACAGTCAAAGACTTTGGCATAGTCAATAAAGCAGAAATAGATGCTCTTCTGGAACTCTCTTGCTTTTTTCATGATCCAGCAGATGTTGGCAATTTGATCTCTGGTGCCTCTGCCTTTTCTAAAACCAGCTTGAACATCTGGAAGTTCACAGTTCACGTATTGCTGAAGCCTGGCTTGGAGAATTCTGAGGATGACTTTACTAGCGTGTGAGATGAGTGCAATTGTGTGGTAATTTGAGCATTCTTTGGCATTTCCTTTCTTAGGGATTGGAATGAAAACTGACCTTTTCCAGTCCTGTGGCCACTGCTGAGTTTTCCAAATTTGCTGGCATATTGAGTGCAGCACTTTCACAGCATCATCTTTCAGGATTTGAAATAGCTCCACTGGAATTCCATCACCTCCACTAGCTTTGTTTCTAGTGATGCTTTCTAAGGCCCACTTGACTTCACATTCCAGGATGTCTGGCTGTAGGTGAGTGATCACACCATCGTGATTATCTGGGTCATGAAGATCTTTTTTGTACAGTTCTTCTGTTTATTCTTGTCACCTCTTCTTAATATCTTCTTACTGAATGCTAAATGATTTATGTAAATTATCTTATTTAATCTTCATAATAAACTTGTGTTGTAGGAACTCTTCCATTCCCACTTTACAATCAAGGAAGCAAAGTTCAAAGACTGTCAGTCACTTATCCTTGTTCTAGATCACACAGCTATGAATGAGAGAACACAATTTTGGACGTAGTTAGTCTGATTCTTGAGCTCATGCCTTTACATACTGCCCCAAAATAATGAAAAATGTTCTCTAGGATAGCTACTACTATTATAATGATAACCAGATCTCTAAGAACAAGAATCTTATTTTCTAACAAGTACTAATTGGTTTATACTGACAACACTTTAGCACTTTGAAAACTACCCCAGAAAATACAAGCTCTATGTTTATCTCACCTCTAGGGTATCTTCCAGTTGGATCATTCCAAAATACTCCAACATCAAGCATCATGTCTCCAGAATTTCTTAGCACATCTGGTTCTACTGTTCTAAAAACGGATTACAGTGCCTATGGTCAATGTCTAACCTTTGCAGACTATGAAATTCTGTACATTCAAGGCCAACAGAGAAGATTATGGTTTGGAGGGAATAAGACAAAAAATAAGGTTCAGAGATTTTAGTAGATAATGAAAAGCAGCTGCCACATGACATTCTGTTTAGACTAACGGTGGAGCCCACATATACACCAGGTTTCTTAGGCCCTGGTAGTCAGCTTTTCACACACATCTGGTCTACCTCCTGGGTTTTTTAGTGAAGACTCAGGACAGTCTCTTTCTCTGAATGCAAATATTATTGATCTATGTCCTCTCTAATTAGAAGAGACGTTACTTAGACCCTAAAGAAAACATGAAAATATTAAAAAAGAAACACTTCTCTTTTAGATGTCCATGCTCCCAGAGGCCAAGGGAGGAGCCTTGTGAGAGGTAGATTCTATAGAGCAAGTATGGATTTTGCTTTCCTGGAGTCTTGGACTGGCTCTTTTGCAAGTAAATTCCACATCTGTGTCATGATCTTACGGTCATGATTCACTGGTTATATAAATCATATTGATCTTTTGTTGCCAGGTTAATGTTAGATTCAAAATTTGAGTCATTTATTCTTTTTATAAGCATTTATCACCAGGCTCAGGTCCTATTTTCAAGGAATGTACAGTTCAATAGACATGATGAGGGAAGAACACAGATGCCTAGAATACAAACTCTGAAGAGAAGGCTGTGGAATAGACAGAAAATATGGACTACCTGCAGGAAGTGTTTTTAGCTTGAAGGTGAAGGGGAGTCACTGACCTCCCCATGGTGCACATTGTATGTTAGCTCCCTCTTTTAGCAGAGAGGGGCGTGGATTGGAAAGTGAAGAGACCACCTAGAGATTTCAAAGAATGATTCAAATAGAAAATAAAGGAAACTGACTGAAACTAGATGTAGATAGAATAATAGCTGGAAAAGGATTTATGGAAGGCTTTGTTTTAACTTTTTATTTTTATATTGGGGTATAGTTGATTAACAGTCTTGTGTTAATTTCAGGTGTACAGCAAAGTGATTCAGTTGTACAGAAACAAGTATCTATTATTTTTCAAATTTGTTTCCCATTTAAGTTGTTACATAATACTGAGCAGAGTTCCCTGGGCTATACAGTAGGTCCATGTTGGCTATCCATTTTATTTTATTGGAATATAATTGCTTTACAATGTTGTGTTAGTTTCTGCTGTACAATAAAATGAATCAGCCATATGTATACATATATCCCCTCCTTTCTACCTTATTGGATCTCCTGCCCACTACTCCCCCCAACCCCAGTCTGGGTCATCACAGAGCACTGAGCTGAGCTTCCCATGCTTTATACCAGGTTTCAACTAGCTGTCTATTTTATGCATGATAGTGTATATATGTCAGTCCTAATCTCCCAATTCATCCTACCCTCCTCTCTCCAGCCTGTGTCCAAATGTCAGTTCTCTATGTCTGTGTCTCTATCCCTGCCCTGGAAATAGGTTCATCTGTACCATTTTTCTAGGTGCCACATACATGGGTTAATATATGATATTTGTTTTTCTCTTTCTGACTTATTTCATTCTGTACAAATCCCACCCCCAAACACTTTTTGTATCTCTGTGAGATCCTCAGTGTGGGTCCCTATGAGAATTGTAGTATCTTTCAGTTCAGTTCAGTCCCTCAGTCGTGTCCAAATCTTTGCGACCCCATGAATCCCAGCACACCAGGCCTCCCTGTCCATCACCAACTCCCGGAGTTTATCCAAACTCATGTCCATCGAGTCGGTGATGCCATCCAGCCATCTCATCCTCTGTATCTTTATAGCTGTGCAAATAGCATTCCCAAGACAATAGCTTCTTCCCTATAATATTTTAAAATTTAAGGTACTAGGAATTGTCTACCCCCATGAATTGATTCACAAATTGTAGACATTTTTTATATCTTAGTTATAGAATATCAAAATATATTCATTTCCTACATAATTTCATATAGAATGTACTTAAAGAAAATTAGCATTTTTAAAACAAGAATGAGGTATTCCTGTTTTTACCAAAGCCCATAAATAGTAGATTTTTCACATTGCATAGCTTTTAAACCCTTTAGAGAGAGAGAAATTTTTTAGAAACCATATTGATCAAGTGAACATATGCAATTATTACATTCATATATCAAATCATTTTTTAAAATGTCTTTTTTCCTGTTTAAAACATTCAAGCCAGTTTTCCTTAGCTTAAAGAAACTCACTGCAAATTCAAGTCAGTTCAGTTCAGTTCAGTTCAGTCGCTCAGTCGTGTCCGACTCTCTGCGACCCCATGAATCACAGCACGCCAGGCCTCCCTGTCCATCACCAACTCCCGGAGTTCACTCAAACTCATGTCCACAGAGTCGGTGATGCCATCCAGCCATCTCATTCTCCGTCGTCCCCTTCTCCTCCCGCCCCCAACCTTTCCCAGCATCAGTCAAAGGATGAAGAAAAATACTCTGGTAAAAATAAATTCTCTTTCATTCAACAGGCAATCCACTGGAATTATGTGAATCACCATTTGTCCATGTGAGTAAGGAAAATGCAAGTTAATATTCAAGGACTGAATTAGTTTTCTAATGCTGCGTAACAAGGCACCATAAACTTATTAATGTAAAAGAAAACATATTAATTATCCCACATTTTCATGAGTCAGGAGCCTGAGCATGACTTAGCTGGTCCATTGCTCAGATTTTCACAGGGACGTAATCAAGTCAGGCCATGGCCTCAGGTGTATATATGGGAAAATACATACTTCCACTTCCAAGCTCTCTCAGGTTTTTGCAGAATCCATCTCTTTGGAGTTTTAGGACTAAGATTCCATTTTTTTTTAATTTCCTCTGCCTGTTTGTTAGAGGCTGCTCTCAATTCTTAGAATTGTAATTTTTTACCACCTGGTCCTCTCTATGAGCACTTGACAACATGGCAGTGTTTCTTTAAATCAAGAAGGGAGGTAAGTTAGGAAATCTCTCCCATGTGTGATAGTAAGATGCATATATATATATATACACACACACACACACACACAACCATAATAACTATCAAAAATCACAGGCGTGACATCATCTCATCACGTTGCAACATATTTGCTACACTGCATTTATTAGAAGCAAGACAAAAGTCCCAGGCATACAAGATATTAACATGGGGGTCACCCTGAGCTCTGTCTACCACAGTCCCCAAGACAGAGACAATACTTTGGCATGTAAAAGAAAAATGCCTCTATTTCAATGTGATTTAAAAATCAAACACAAATTTTGACATATTCCAGTACCAATACTTTTGCAGAATGCATGCATAAGATCTGTCTCATTTCTTATAGTTATCTGTTTTAGAACTGTGATGCTGGAGAAGACTCTTGAGAGTCCTTTGGACTGCAATGTTGAAGGACAGGGAAGCCTGGCATGCTTCAGTCCATGGGGTTGCAAAGTGTGAGACATGACTTAGCGACTGAATAACAACAAATAAGTAATACGTATATAATATATATCATGAAACATATATATATGTTTTTATATATATAAGTATAATTAAGTTTGTCTCGAGGCTTAGTGGTAAAGAATCTGCCTGCCAATACAGGAAATATGGGTTCAATCCCTAGGTTGGGAAGATCCACTGGAGAAAGAAATGACAACCCAGTCCAGTTTTCTTTCCTAGAAAATCCCATGGACAGAGGAGTCTGGCAGTAGTCTGGCTGTAGTCCATGGGGTTGTACAGAATTGATACAACTTAGAGACTAAGCAGCAAAAGCAACAACATACGGGTATAATTACAATGTTGTGTAAGTTTCTGGTGTACAATGAAGTGAATCAGCTGCCTGTACACATATATCCCCTCCCTCTTGGACCTCCTGCCTTGCATCCCAGGCTTCTAGGTCATCACAGAGCACCAAGATGAGCTCCCTGTGCTATAGAGCAGCTTCCCACTAACTATATATTTTACACATGTAGTGCATTTTTGCCAAATCTAATCTCTCAAATCTTCCCACCGTCCCTGGCGTCCATGTCCACACGTCTGTTCTCTACATCTGCGTTTTTATTCCTGCCCTTCAAATGGGTTCATCTGTACTATTTTTCTAGATTCCACATATATGCATTAATATATGATGTTTGTTTTCCTGTTTGACTTTCTTCATTCTGCATGATAGACTCTAGGTTTTAATTAAACAACAAAAATAAAAGTATGCATGACACAATGAATAGTTGTGTGTATGTGTGTGCTTAGCTGCTCAGTTGAGTCTGACTCTTTGCAACCCCAGGGACTCTAGACCACCAGGCTCCTCTGTCCATGGGATCCTCCAGGCAAGAATACTAGAGTTGGTATCCATTCCCTTCACCAGGGGATCTTCCTGACTCAAGGATCAAACCAGGCCTCCTGCATTGCAGGCAGATTCTTTACTATTTGAGCCACCAGAGTGTATAGTTGACACGTGAGGCAGAGTAAAATCAAGCAAGGTTGAAAATGATATATCGAACAATTTCCAGAAAGGCCATGAAAGAAAACCTAAAGGATAAAGCACTAGGCTTATAGACAGAAGTTCTGTAGTAGTTAGGCATCATTTTCATTTATTCCTACCTTGATATTTTAGTTTAAATGCAGCTGTTATCTTTTGAACTATTTTTCTCTACTCCTGATATGTGTCAGCTATAAAATGCCTTAAATAAAGTGGGACTATAGAAGCAAGAATACATTGGGTAGTACAAAAAGGTATTTTACATTTAAAGTCTATTTTTGCTTAAAAGAAATATATCTTCATCATTCTGGAATACATTGGCAAAGACAACAACATCAAGCCACAGTTAAGTCAGAATCAAACTGGGCCTTGACTTCCATCTTTATCAGTTATTTCCTAGATATTTCTCACTGGTAAGTCTCCTCACCTGTAAAATGGAAATAGTCATAATAGAATAGCTGTGTTTCTTAAAGTATTTAGTAAATAAGCCTACTTTTATTGTAGTGCTTGCTGTCATTATTATTAGCAGCAGTAGCAAATTCAACCACATTAGCCAAAGGAAATTTTCTAATAAGGCACAGAAAGTTATCTTTCAACAAAGAAATACAGCTGAGACATGATGGAAATACATAAAGTGAAGTTAATATTTTATATATTTTTTTAAATGTAAGGGTGTTCTCTCAATATCAGCTAGATCACTGTCATTATTTACTTATTGGGTATTCACACTGTACATGAATCACAAAATAAAAAATAAAACATGTTATTTCTGGGATGCTATTTCATACTTAGCAGTGTATATATATACATATATATGTATATATATATATACAGTGTGTGTATATATATATATATATATTTTTTTTTTTTTTGGTTAGGAAAAGCCATCCCCACAAAATCTGTCCCAAATGATCTGTGTTAATGTTACATGTCAACTTTCATCAACTTCTAACACATCTGTTTTGTGACTGAGCTGTGGAAGGGGCCTCTGTATCCTGTTCTGAAAATGAATTAAGCAGGTTTCCTCTTTCCTCTAAGGCTAATTAGAGAATTTGAAAGAGGAAAAAAAAAACAAAAATACAAAACCCTGACACCTGTGATAAATAATCTAGTCTCATAAACAACACATCTGGAAAATGTATCTGGCATTCCCTGGGAAATAGATCTGGCATTCTGAACTGTAAATCATGGGTTTTTGAACATTTAGATGTAGAATGAAGTAAATTATTTATTTTTAAAAATGAAGGTTTTAAAAATGGTCTTTTTCCCCCTGGTAATTTTTCCATGGACTAATAATTCATGGTGCTTTGTTTTCTTAGACTCTGGAAAATTAAGAAGAGAAGGAAAAACAGGAAAGCATAATCTGGAGTCTAGAATTATTTCTGTTCAAGTTTCAACAGCTGTGTTTCTAATTACACAAGGGGAGGCCTTTAAGATGACCATTTCCAAGTATTTAGCTATTGTCATTGGAAACTACAGAAGTGCATTTTTTTTTAATCCATTTGGTTATTGGGCAATATATTGCTTTTTCATAACAATAACATATTCCCATTATAGATAAAATACACTATGCATTTACTCTAGACAACATGGTCTTATGAGCATACAAAGAGAAGAATATAATAGTTACCTAAATACTGCTCGAGGCACAATCTTTATGAACATTTTCATACTTTATATTAACTCCTTACTTCTCCCGAGTGTATACGTACATTTCTTACTAATCTGTAGTCTTTTTGCATTCATATTTTCACACAAATCTGATAATTTCATTAGTCTAAAGTTCTAGAAGTGGAGTTGATACCACAAGGTGAATGGGCATTTTTGTAAAGTTTTGTCAAATTACTCTCCAGAAAGGTATATCAATTTACAAGTCTGTTTATGATTTATGTAATATCTATTTGGCCATATCCATTCCAACAATAGGTTTTACCCAACACAAACAAACAAACAAGTTACTCAATCTGATAGCTTTAAGTTGATATCTCAGTATGGGTTAATTTGATATTTCTTTTGGTTAAATATCTTTATTAGTGAATAATATTTCTTCTTTTGAGAACTGTCTGGTTATGTCATTTGCTGATTTTGCTTGAGTTTGTCTTTTTCTTATTTATTTTAAAGAGTTTCTTGGAAGTCAAAGTTGTTAATCTTCTGTTTGTTATATTTTCTGCATATATTTTTCAAACTTTGTATCTAAAACCTTAATGTGGTTTTTATCTTTGCTTACTGTATTTCTGCCATCTGAAAAGTATGCTTTATTTTATCAATTATAGTTTCTGCCTTTATTGTAAACTGAGAAAAATTTGTTTCAAAACCCTAAAAATAATGTATTTACATATATTTTATTTTATTTTTTATTTTATTTATTTAATTTTTTTAATTGGAGGCTAATTACTTTACAATATTATATTGGTTGATTTTGCCATACATTGACATGAATCCGCCCGGGTGTACATGTGTTCCCCATCTTGAACCCCCCTCCCACCTCCCCATCCCATCCCTCTGGGTCATCCCAGTGCATCAGCCCCGAGCATCCTGTCTCATGCATCAAACCTGGACTAGTGATTCATTTCACATATGATAACATACATGTTTCAATGCCATTCTCCCAAATCATCCCACCCTCGCCCTCTCCCACAGAGTCCAGCAAGGGAAAAGCAACAAATATATTTTATTTTTTAATAATAGCATTACAATCTTGAATTCATCTGAGATTTACTTTACTTTAAGATGTGTTGTGTGATCCTAGTCCAATATTTTTTCCAAAGTTTTTATCCAGTTGTCTGAATCCATTTACTGAAAAAAAAAAGATATTTTCGTTTGTTGGATATTTTATCTTCTTTTATTGACCTATCTATTTATTTTGGTATCATTCTGGTTTAATTGTTTGCAGTAAAATACATTTTATTAGTTGGTAGAGCAAGTCATCAGGTAATTTTTTCCTACTTCTTCTGTTATATTCAGTTCAGTTCATTTCAGTCTCTCAGTCGTGTCTGACTCTTTGCAACCCCATGAATCACAGCATGCCAGGCCTCCCTGTCCATCACCAACTCACGGAGTTCACTCAGACTCATGTCCATCGAGTTGGTGATGCCATCCATCCATCTCATTCTGTCGTCCCTGTCTCCTCCCGCCCCCAATCCCTCCCAGCATCAGGGTCTTTTCCAGTGAGTCAACTCGTCGCATGAGGTGGCCAAAGTATTGGAGTTTCAGTTTTAGTATCAGTCCTTCCAATGAACACCCAGGATTGATCTCCTCTAGAATGGATTGGTTGGATCTCCTTGCAGTCCAAGGGACTCTCAAGAGTCTTCTCCATAACCACAGTTCAAAAGCATCAATTCTTCGGCGATCAGCTCTCTTCACAGTCCAACTCTCACATCCATACATGACCACGGGAAAAACCATAGCCTTGACTAGACGGAGCTTGGTTGGCAAAGTAATGTCTCTGCTTTTAAATATTTCCTTATATTTATTATACCATATATTCCTAGTATGTACAAGGGTTCCTAATATAGTCAAGGGATAATCTTCAATATTCAATGCAAAGTAAATTCACTAACATTCCTCAAAGTTGAGAATGAAGGGTAAAGCAAATAAGAATAATTCAACAGATGGCAGTAAAACACAGAGTCTGGAAGTAGTGTAAAGCATAGAGTGATTCATTCTGACTTAAAATAAAAGGTGCAGGGAGACCAGAGGTCTTAACAGAAAAGGAATACATCTGAGAAAACTTCGAGGGACAAATTGGAGTGGGGAGGCAGAGAAAACAACCAGGAAGAGGAAAGCCTTTCTTGACCCTCCTAGGAGGAAAAAAATACAACCGGTCTTCTGCATCCCAGGTATTCTGCTCATATCTCCATTACAATCACAGTTAACATTTATCAAGACTGTATGATATACCAGAACTTTCTTAAATAATTTATAAAGATACACTAGTTTAATTCTTCCAACCACCTGTCAGACAGGTACTATTATTAGTTCTACTATATAGATGAGTCAAGCTGGTATGTGAACAACAGCATGTTCACTTAGCTGTTTGGCTTCGAATTCTACACTGAAAAGTAGAGTAAAATATTTTTCCACAAAAATTATAAGTAGCTTTCTGTCCATTCTTTATTGTCTGTGCAAACCTTAGCAGTCATACAGCTCTTGGCTGCCGCTGAGCCCTGTGACTTGCATGCAGTCATGCCATAGTGCATTGAGTGCTGTAACTCACAATCAGTCCCTGCACCTAGGAAACCTTGCCTCTCAGGTAGGACAAAGAACTCTGTAAACCCCTACCACAGCCCCTAGAATAAACCTTCACTTATTCTGATAAGTACAAGAGCCCAACTCCCTCAGAGACCATTTGAACATTTGAACATATATTTTCAAAGGCCAACTTTTAAAACAACTACAGAGATGAAAGAGAAGTTGAGTTCACAGTCACTGAAAAGTCAGTATTGCCACCTAAATGTGATTGGATTGGATGTTTTACATAATACGATTTCATTAAGAGACTGAGCAAAGAAATTTCCTTTTACAATTTCTGTAGCAATCAATCTAAATTTGTAAGAATAATACTCTTTGCATGAAACTATTACAATAATTTTAGCTGTAATCTTCACAAATATATTATATATATATATTTTGATAATGAATATAAATTATATAACTTTTTAATGTTTCTAAATATAAATTTATATATATAAATAATTAGAAAATAATAATAGCTAACAATGTACAAAACTTACTACATACTAGGGCTTTTTAAAGGCAATTTTACATATTTACTAATTTATTCAATACTTTTTATAACCATATGATGTAAGCAAGATTGTTGTGTGTAGTTTATCAATGAGTGGTTGAAGCATGAAAAGATTATGTAAATTCCCAAGTAGTGCAAATAATTAGTTGCAGAGCTGCAGTTCCAACCCAATTTGTCTGATAACGGTATTCATGATTGTAATAACTGCAGTGATGTCTTACTATTAATACAAAGTGAAAATTCAATGCAACTTCTAGGTAAACAAAACAAAACAAAAAAATTAATATTGGTTTCATCCAAATTTGGCCTGAATAATTTAATAGCTAAGCATTAAAAAAGGTACACAAGAAAGATCTACTGTGATGGTCTAAATATATGGGGCTTCCCTGGTGGCTCAGTGGTAAAGAATTTATCTGTGATGCAGGAGATGGGAGTTCAGTCCCTAAGTCAGAAAGATCCCCTGGAGAAGGAAATGGCAATCCACTCCAGTATTCTTACCTGGGAAATACAATGGACAGAGGAGCCTGGTGGAATGCAGTCCATGGTGTCACAAAAGAGTCTGACATGACTTAGCAACTACACAACAAAACAAATATAAATATATAGACAAATAACAAAACAGGTATATAGACAACTATAGCCAAGAATCACTAAATTTGTATGAGAAAATAATTTTAGAAAGCAAAACATACATTAAAATATTAAGCACTTGATATTTGAGAAAGATGACTTTCAATGTTTTAAATGATAGAAGTAAATCATATGTTTTTTTCTTATTGCTTAATTAATGAATACATTTGTGCTTGCATGTGCACTTAGAATCTAAATAGTACAGATACCTTTATTTTTGTTTCAATGGTCAGTGTGGCCTCAACAACTGCCAAATTTGGATCTAAAGCCCTGTTCTCTGAGCTGACTTTTGATTTCATATTGCAAACCATAGACATCTCCATGCATATGGTTCAGAGAACCTCATATTGATTTCCAACATGAAATTTGTTATCAGCCTTCTTAAACTTGCTCCTCATAACTCTTCCCTTTTCTCAATTAATGCCTTCATTGTCCTCTGGGTCTGCATAAACTAGAAATCTGTTGTCACTCTATACTCATCTCTGTTTCTCATATTCCCTATCCATTGGCTGTAGCTAACTCCTCAGCCTAACAGGGAAAAAATTTATCATGTTACTTTACTATGTATGGAGCTTGGAATCTTGTGGCTATGGAGTAGATGCACTGGCCTTAATTGTCTCTTCAATGAGTGGGAGATAATCCACAACAACCCTTTTCTTTTATCCTCCTGCCAGATATGGTTGGAATAGACACTTTTCAGTACTTTAACTAAACTCCAAACCCATAGTAATTATGGTACAAAAATCTCATTAATTCATCCAACACATATTTGTTCAGTTCATGCTATGAAGCATTGATTTGGAAGCTGTCATCATTCCCTTAAATTAGCAGGATAAAAAGTTACTGTGACAGTGGAGGAGGCATAAACCCATAACTCAAGAAGTCTTGGTGAATTCCTTCCTCTATTATTTTACTCACTGTGTAACTGCAAACACATTGTTTATTTTAACTATATTCCATAAGGAGTTGAAAGAAATAATGGCATAGCAGTTATGAAAGTACTATGTTATTATCACCAAAGAATGGAGAGACAATGACCCAACAGTTGGTAAAACACACACCCCCATTTCTGCTCACTCTACAAGCACATTATTACACCATGATTTTCTAAGAAAGTTAGAAATCATATAAAATAATAAGTATAATGTTAACAACACCCCAGAAAAACTTTATTATATCCCAAGGCACTACATTCAGAATATCTTTTATTTTAAATCTTATAACATTGTGGTGAGTTGTTTAGCACTCTCCTCAATGAAAGTGGAAAAGTGAAGGTGGCTCAATTGTCTGTCTCTTTTTGACCCCATGGGCTGTAGACTGCCAGGCTTCTCTGGCCAAGGGGATTCTCCAGGCAAGAATACTTGAGTGGGTTGCCATACCCTCCTCCAGGGGCTCTTCCCAACCCAGGGATCAAACTCAGTTTTCCCACATTGCAGGTGGATTCTTTACTGTCTGAATCATCAGGGAAGCCCACTCTCCTCAATACTTCCACAAAAACTCAAAATGAAAGTCATATTCTGGGAAACTCTAACACAAGCAAACACATATCTACTCCCCTACCCAAGTCCTAGGCACAAGAGAGGAAAAATATTGTGTATTGAACTTGAACTCATGGACAGGAGACTAAGAGTTTCAGTTGCAGAATCAGAGACATGCCATTCATTGCTCATGTCCCTTTGTTTCTGTGGGAGCCTTGGCTTCTCCAAGATCTACTTTAGTTCTCTCATCTACCAGATAATTTTGGGATAAATGATCCAAGCTTCTTGGGGAGTACAGCCAGTAAGTTTCCAGAATACAATGAAAAAAAATACCTCCTCATGCTTTAAGGGGAAGGCCATATTTAATTCTGAGGTTAGCAACAATCATAAATATTTGAGTTGCTACAAGTTTCCAAAAATGTCCTGTAAATGTGGAACCAATTTCAAAGCAAGAAATAAGACTAGTTTACAAAACTATTAACCAACATCTGTGATCTATAATAGGAGAGTGAGACGTGGGTAAGACAGAAGATAGCATATTTAGGAATGGAAACACAGTGGAAGATAAACAATGGTAATTTGGAAAGAGTGTTTTGTCTTCTGAGTGGTGTTGACTTGTTTGAGTATTTATTTATAAAGACTATGGTGTCTGTTTTCTTATATTATGTTTCAGACAGACTCTAATAAAAAAAAATCAGCATGACAGATTCCTCCTTACTGGGACCACTAATGGACTATAAAATAAGTATTTGGATTATTTTATAATTTCTATGATCCCAGTTAACTCGATAGCCTCTGACTTTGTATACAAAGAATGGAGAACACAGAGATGATGCCCTTGTATCTCAGAATAAAACTTATCCTGTTGGGCTAAGATGCCCTTTAAGATGAAAACCTAAATGAAAACAGACATACACACACACATAATAGAGTTTAGGATGAATGAGTATGAACTTTAACTTAAAGCTTCTTGCAGAAAGGAGAAACAGAAGCAGGAGATAAAACCTTAAATTTGTTTTTAGCCATGTAAAAATTGCAGCAAAATTTGTCTAAATGTAAAGATGGTACACATAAACACATTTCTTCTTCACTTGGAGGTCTGCTTAATGCGTTCCAAGGCTCCAGTTATAGTTACTGGATATGTTTTTTACTAGTGTAATAGATTAAGGGCATTTTGGACATAAAAGGAAAATTAGAAAACAGACACTTTTATCTTCTTTCAGCAAAAGAGAAAACCACAACACCCAAAGGGGAAGACATGATCTAGGTTATATGGTGTGTTGGTTTCAGAATATGGACTAGATACTAGGATTTTTGACTTCCAGATTAATATGCAATAACCTCTACAAACATGTATATTTATTAATTCAAACATTAAATAATATCAATATGTATATCACCAGTTGTTGTTGTTATTTAGTCCCTAAGTCTAATTCTTTGCCACTCCATGGACCATAGCCCTCCAGTCTCCTCTGTCCATAGGATTTCCCGGGCAAGAATACAGGAGTGGGTTGTCACTTTTTCTCCAAGGTATCTTCTCAACCCAGGGATTGAACTCGAATCTCCTGCATTAGCAGGCAGATTCTTTACTGCTGAGCCACCAGGGAAGCCCTACCACCAGAAACAATGGTAAATTACAGTTCAAAGAAGAGCAAAGATTTGACTCCTATTCTCACTAATTTTAGAATATACTGAGAATTTCAGCAAAAAAGATAAACATGCAGAGAAGTAATTTAAAACTCTGATAAGTGCTATAAAATAAAAGAATATAATGCTTGAAAATCTATAGAAAAAGGACTTAACATAGATCAAGAGAATATAACCCAGAAAGATCTGAGTGAATGAATTTAAATAGCAATTTAATGAATGAGGAGTTGTGAGTCATGTGAACACCATAGGAAGAGGAACCAGCATGTAGAAAGGCTCTGAGGTCCACACCTTAGAGCAACTGAGAGAGACCAGTGTGTAGGATTGCAGAGAAGGAGGGAAGGAAAAGAGAAGAGATAAGGTTGAGGTGAGGGCTGGTAAGAGAAGGTCTCTATAAATTATGCCAATAATTTGTCTTCCAAAAACCAAAAGGAAGCTACTGAAGGCTTGTAAGCAGAGAATGGTGACATGGCCTCATTTCCATTTTCGTAAGATCATTATCTTACATTGTTGACACTAGGGAACAAGTGGAAAAGAACTGACATCATGGATTTAGAAAGGTGAGAAAGATGGGCAGTCAGCAGGTTGAGACCTGTTTGGTTGATATATAATCAAGAGGACTTGCTTACTGATTTGATAAAGAAAATGAAGGAGGTGAGGGTCATGATAGTTTCAGTATTGACCTGGAGAGGACTGGATAGAAACAAGTATCTGTGAAGAGGTGGAAGATAGATAGGAAATATCACCAACTCAGTGGACAGGAGTTTAAGTAAACTCCAGGAGTTTGAAAAACAGGGAAGCCAGGCATGCTGTGGTCCATGGGATAAAAAAGAGTTGGACATGACTTAGCAACTGAACAACCAAGAGTTCAGAAATCAATGTGTGGCCCATTAAACTTGCACTGGCATGTCCAATATAAGAATGGAAGCTGTATCTGAATTCAGAAGAATGTTGTTGAATTAGAACATTTATGAATTGTTGGCGTATAGTAGAGTTTTAATTTCATGTGAATGGATGAAGTCTTTTAAGCAGAGTGTGAGGTGACGAGAGAAGACAGGTCATAACTGAACTCTGAGAAATTCCAGCAGTTAGTAGCCAGGCATGGGATGATGAACTGGCAAAGATACAGAAGAGACAATACCAAATTAGAAAGGAAAAAATATGTATATATATTATATTGTTAAGGAAATCAGGAGAATACAGCCATTTAACCTCCTGTTTCCAATATTTTTGTGCATATTGAAAGCATAGAAATTCATGTTTTGGAGACCTTTACCCTTGATGAATCAAATATTTGAATTTGGGAAGTCATTAAAACTTTCTTCTGCATAAATGGGAGTAATCTCTTCTCCCACCTTAGATCTTGATGGACATTAGTAGAGACAATCCATGCAGGACACGCTTTGTAAACTATTAATCATTTTATATATGTAAGATTTTGCCAAAAATAAGGTCAGAAGTTTTTATTTGTTACTGATTTGCTACTGATTTCTACTGAATCTAGTTATTATTAAGATACCTAATGTTATTAAGATATCTAATCATCTGAGTATAAATTACATTACCAGGATTTATTTGTTATATTACTACTTCATGTGAGTGCATATGGAGGATTTAAGTGGGCATTAAATATAGTATTCCATCAGAGAAATATCTCTATGTTGGGTACTCCACTGTGAAAACAGAGAAGAAGCTGGATAAGTGGAAAAAAAAAATGTTCTTTTAAAGGGAAAACTGACCCACCATGACCATGAGCACTTTAGAGGCTTCAAATTAAATGAAAAGAGTGAATTAACATGCTCCTCTCCACACGTGCTGCTCTCTTCCATGGACACTGAAAACATTATTTACTCTGCCATGACATTAGCTGGTCCTCCGACTCAAGACTAAAATCGTCTTTAGTCCTTGGGTTGTTTTCTTCATCTTCCCCTTTGTCCATGATGGAGAATTTCTCAGGACTATAGTCACTTTGAACATCAGTTAAAATTTATTGGACCAATATGCAGTCTTACCTCCCGGTGGGGGGCAAGAGAAGGCACACACCATTTATTATAATAACCCTGTATATGAGACAGCAAAAGAGACACAAGTGTATAGAACAGTCTTTTGGACTCTGTGGGAGAGGGCGAGGGTGGGATGATTTGGGAGAATGGCATTGAAACGTGTATGTTATCATATGTGAAATGAATCACCAGTCCAGGTTCAATGCATGAGACAGGATGCTCGGGGCTGGTGCACTGGGATGACCCAGAGGGATGGAATGGGGAGGGAGGTGGGAGGGGGGTTCAAGATGGGGAACACATGTACACCCAGGGCGGATTCATGTCAATGTATGGTAAAACCAACCAATATAATATTGTAAAGTAATTAGCTTCCAATTGAAAAAAAAAAAAAAAGAAGTCCAGAATCCTGGTGGTTGTTGAGATCTGGGGTGGAAGGATGGGAAGGTATATAGTTACAGATTCCAGATCAGATTTGATTGGAAGAAGGTGATTCAATGTCAGGCACAGTTTGGGAAATCTCTATTCAGGGAGATCCACTTTAGGCTTATAGACCAATAAAGATTAATTTTATTGGGTCTCGAAAACTGTTAAATTTTGTGAGGTCCCTATAAAAAGGACTTGAAACTCTTGGAGCTTTGAAGTCGCTATTAAAGGTAATCACATTATTGGGCAGAGTAAGAGAGGAAAATAAGTGGAACCATGCAAAAGGGTGTGAAGCAGGGTGTGAGACAGGGAAAGAAGTAACCAGAAACATCCAGGAAACTCAGAAGGCAGCATGATTAGGAGCCTGGAATCCAGAGGTGGAACTGCACTCCAAATTAGCTGTAAAAATACTTCAAGGCCTTTGGGGAACAGTATAAATGGTCTTCTGCACAGTACGTGTGAAGCGACTTCTATATCTCCCACCTGTCCTCTCAGTGACCTGTAGCCACTGGTCATATCTGCCAAATTTTAGGGGGATGCAGATCAACTTGTAGTTCCCAGGAGAGGCAGAGATGAAGATAATATGATTCAAGCCCAGTTCTTTCCTGTGTTAATTGATGTCATCCTAAGATGATGTTGTATAAACACAAATTTCACTGATACTAAGAATATAGATGTTTAGAACAGAGAATTAGCAATTGGCTATTTATGTTTGGTGGTTTAGTCACTAAGGTGTATCCGACTCTTTGCGAGCCCATGGACTGTAACCTGCCAGGCTACTCTGTCCATGGGTTTCTCCAGGCAAGAATACTGGAGTGGGTTGCCATTTCCTTCTCCAGAGTATTTTCCCAAGCCAGGGATCAAACCCAGGTCTCCTGCATTGCAGGCAGATTCTTTACCAACTGAGCTATGAGAGAAACCCACTTATGCTCAGTGCTTTAATTTTTCTGCCAGGAGTTTTTGATGGTGTAGTTTGAAAAGTGACTCTTTTTGGAAGTCATTCTTATAGGATGGAAGAAAACAGCTTTGCAAAGAAGAAGTAATTTAGTGAAAAAACATAAGCCTGTGAATTCTCACCTTGTGGAAGTGGGAATTGTCAGATGACAAAAAAGGAAGACCAAGAGGAGATAAAATTCCCATTGGAATACTGCTCATTTTGTTGCCATTTAAATTTTCAAGAAAACAATCATAAGTGGTTTCCTATCCCTTAAGAAAAATAAACGCTTGTACTTAGTGGTTTTGAATCCTTTGGAGCTTCTGATGACCTGGCCAATTGCTTCATTTACTTTAAAAATGACCAGATGAAAGCTCTCAGCCTAGGAACTTGGAATAGAGGCTGTCATATTAAGATGATTGAAAATCTGCTTGTTTATATCTTCATAGTGCAGCATTTTCTGGTGCTAGTTGAGGTTATCTGAAAGGAAGAATCAAGAGAACTGAAAAAAGAGTTGAAAGCAACAGCTTGAAAATTAGCTAGTAGGTGACATATTCTAAAACAGAGATTCTAAGTGTGATAACCTAAACTAGAAGCATTAGCATCACCTGGGAACTTGTAGAAATGCTAATTCTCAGATCATGATCTAAACATTTGGAAAAGGCACCTCTGGAGGTGGGGCCCAGGAACCTGTGTTTTAACAAGCCCAGGTAATTGGGATGCCAATAAAGTTTGAAAACAACCTGGAGGAAGATATTTTCTTCTTAGCTGAAAATTTTTTCTTCTTTGTTGCCAGGAAATAGCATTCCATTTCTGTTCAGCTTCATGTTTCTGTTCTTGGCTACTGAGTTTTGGATTTTCTTCTAAGATCGTCAGCCCAGACTTGTACCCAGCACATCTGAGTTCAGGCCATTGCTCTCTGATTTCTTGCTCATCACTCACCCCCGGGGTTTATATCAGTTATACAGTGTGCCTTGAAAAGAACTCAATTCAGTCACTCAGTCATGTCTGACTCTTTGAGATCCTGTGGGCTACAGCATGCCAGGCTTCCCTGTCTATCACCAACTCCCAGAGCTTACTCATACTTATGTCCACTGAGTCAGTGATACCATTCAACCATCTCATCCTCTGGCATCCCCTTCTCCTCCCATCTTCAATCTTTCCCATCATCAGGGGCTTTTCCAGTGAGTCAGTTCTTTGCATCAGGTGGCCAAAGTATAGGAGTTTCAGCTTCAGCATCAGTCCTTCTATGAATATTCAGGACTGATTTCCTTTAGGATGGACTGGTTGGATCTCCTTGCAGTCCAAGGGATTCTCAAGAGTCTTCTCCAGCACCACAGTTCAAAAGCATCAATTCTGCGGCACTCAGCTTTCTCTATATTCCAACTCTCATATCCATACATGACTACTGGAAAAAAAATAGCTTTGACTAGACAGACCTTTGTTGGCAAAGTAATGTTTCTGCTTTTTAATATGCTGTCTAGGTTGGTCATAGCTTTTCTTCCAAGGAGCAAGTGTCTTTTAATTTCATGGCTGCAGTCACCATCTGCAGTGGTTTTGGAGTCCAAGAAAATGAAGTCTCTCACTGTTTCCATTGTTTCCCCATCAATTTAACATGAAGTGATGGGACCAGATGCCATGATCTTAGTTTTCTGAATGTTGAGTTTTAAGACAACTTTTTCACTCTCCTCTTTCACTTTCTTCAAGAGGCATTTTAGTTCCTCTTCACTTTTTGCCATAAGGGTGGTGTCATCTGTGTATCTGAGGTTATTGATATTTCCCCCCAGCAATCTTGATTCCAGCTTGTGCTTCATCCAGCCTGGTATTTTGCATGATGTTCTCTGCATATAAGTTAAATAAGCCAGGTGACAGTATACAGCGTTGACGTACTCCTTTCCCGATTTGGAACCAGTCCAATGTTCCATGTCCAGTTCTAACTGTTGCTTCTTGACCTTCATACAGAATTCTCAGGAGGCAGTTCAGGAGGTCTGGTATTACCATCTTTTTAAGAATTTTTCACGGTTTGCTGTGATCCACACAGTCAAAGGCTTTGGTGTAGTCAATAAAGCAGAAATAGATGTTTTTCTGGAACTCTGTTGCTTTTTTGATGAACCAACAGATGTTAAAATTTGATCTCTGGTTGCTCTGACTTTTCAAGATGTTCCTTTTCAAGATGGTCCAGCTTGAACATCTGGAAGTTCTCGGTTCACCTACAGTTGAAACTTGGCTTGGAGAATTCTGAGCATTACCTTGGTAGTGTGTGAGATGAGTGCAATTGTGCAGTACTTTGAAATTCTTTGGCATTCCCTTTCTTTGGGATTGGAATGAAGACTGACCTTTTCCAGTCCTGTGGCCACTGCTGAGTTTTCCAAATTTGCTGGCATATTGAGTGCGGCACTTTCACAGCATCATCTTTCAGGATTTGAAATAGCTCAACTGGAATTCCATCACCTCCACTAGCTTTGTTCGTCATGATACCTTCTAAGGCCCACTTGACTTCACTTTCCAAAATGTCTGGCTCCAGGTGAGTGATCACACCATCGTGATTATCTTCATCGTGAAGATCTTTTTTGTACAGTCCTTCTGTGTATTCTTGCCACTTCATAATTTCTTCTGCTTCTGTTAGGTCCATACCATTTCTGTCCTTTATCGAGCCCATCTTTGCATGAAATGTTCCCTTGATATCTCTAATTTTCTTGAAAAGATCGCTTGTTTTTCCTATTCTGTTGTTTTCCTCTATTTCTTTGCATTGATCACTGAGGAAGGCTTTAACTTGCTTAATTTTGTACTCCAAAGCCAAATTTGCCTGTTACCCTAGGTATTTCTTGACTTCCTACTTTTGCATTCCAGTCCCCTACGTGGAAAGAACATCTTTTAAGGTCGTTAGTTCTAGAAGGTCTTGTAGGTCTTCATAGAACCATTCCACGTCAGCTTCTTCAGCATTACTGGTCAGGGCAAAGCCTTGGATTACCGTGATATTGAATGGCTTGCCTTGGAAATGAACAGAGATCATTCTGTCATTTTTGAGATTGCATCCAAGTATTGTATTTCAGACTCTTTTGTTTACTAGGAGGGCTACTCCATTTGTTCTAAGGGATTCTTGCCCACAGTAGTAGATATAATGGTCATTTGAGTTAAATTCACCCATTCTAGCCCATTTTCGGAGAAGGCAATGGCAAGCCACTCCAGTACTATTGCCTAGAAAATCCCATGGATGGAGGAGCCTGGTTGGCTGTAGTCTGTGGGGTCGCTAAGGGTCGGACACGACTGAGCGACTTCACTTTCACTTTTCACTTTCACACATTGGAGAAGGAAATGGCAACCCACTCCAGTGTTCTTGCCTGGAGAATCCCAGGGATGGGGGAGCCTGGTGGGCTGCCGTCTATGGGGTCGCACAGAGTCAAACACAACTGAAGTGACTTAGCAGCCCATTTTAGTTCACTGATTCCTGAAATGTCAATGTTCACTGTTGCCATCTCTTGTTTGACCATTTCCAATTTGCCTTGATTCATGGACCTAATAGTCCAGGTTTCTATGCAGTATTGCTCTTTACAGCACTGGACTTTACTTCCATCCCCAATCACATTCACACGTGGGTGTTGTTTTTGCTTTGGCTCTGCCGCTTCAATCTTTCTGGAGTTATTTGTCCACTAATCTCCCATAGCATATTGGGCACCTATCGACCTGGGGAGTTCATCTTTCAGTTCCTATCTTTTTGCTTTTTCAGGCTTTTCATGGGGTTCTCAAGAAAGAATACTGAAGTGGTTTGCCATTCCCTTCTCTATTGGACCATGTTTTGTCAGAACACTCCACCATACCCATCTACCTTGGGTGTCCCTACATGGCATGGATCATAGTTTCACTGAGTTAGACAGGGCTGTGGTCCATGTGATTGGTTTGTTTAGTTTTCTGTGACTGTGGTTTTCATTCTGTCTGCCCTCTACGAACAAAGCTAGTGGTGGTGATGGAATTCCAGTGGAGCTATTTCAAATCCTGAAAGATGATGCTGTGAAAGTGCTGCACTCAATATGCCAGCAAATTTGGAAAACTCAGCAGTGGCCACAGGACTGAAAAGGTCAGTCTTCATTCCAATCCCAAAGAAAGGCAATGTCAAAGAATGCTCAAACTACCACACAATTGCACTCATCTCACATGCTAGTAAAGTCTTGCTCAAAATTCTCCAAGCCAGGCTTCAGCAACATGTGAACTATGAACTTCCAGATGTTCAAGCAGGTTTTAGAAAAGGCAGAGGCACCAGAGATCAAATTGCCAACATCCGCTGGATCATGGAGAAAGTAAGAGAGTTCCAAAAGAGCATCTATTACTGCTTCATTGACTATGCCAAAGCCTTTGACTGTGTGGATCACCATAAACTGTGGAAAATTCTGAAAGAGATGGGAATACCAGACCACATGACCTGCCTCTTGAGAAACCTGTATGCAAGTCAGGAAGCAACAGTCAGAACTGTACATGGAACAACAGACTGGTTCCAAATAGGAAAAGGAGTGCGTCAAGGCTGTATATTGTCACCTTGCTTGTTTAACTTATATGCAGAGTACATCATGAGGAACGCTGGGCTGGAAGAAGCACAAGCTGGAATCAAGATTGCTGGGAGAAATATCAATAATCTCAGATATGCAGATGACACTACCCTTATGGCAGAAAGTGAAGAGGAACTCAAAAGCCTCTTGATGAAAGTGAAAGAGGAGAGTGAAAAGGTTGGCTTGAAGCTCAACATTCAGAAAACAAAGATCATGGCATCTGGTCCCATCACTTCATGGGAAATAGATGGAAAAACAGTGGAAACAGTGTCAGACTTTATTTTTTTGGGCTCCAAAATCACTGCGGATGCTGATTGCAGCCATGAAATTAAAAGACGTTTACTCCTTGGAAGGAAAGTTATGACCAACCTTGATAATATATTGAAAAGCAGAGACGTTACTTTGCCAACAAAGGTCCATCTAGTCATGGCTATGGTTTTTCCCGTGTTCATGTATGGATGTGAGAGTTGGACTGTGAAGAAAGCTGATCCCTGAAGAATCGATGCTTTTGAATTGTGGTGTTGGAGAAGACTCTTGAGAGTCCCTTGTACCACAAGGAAATCCAAACAGTCCATTCTAAGGGAGATCGATTCTGGGTGTTCATTGAAGGACTGATGCTAAAGCTGAAGCTGCAATATTTTGGCCACCTCATGCAACAAGTTGACTCATTGGAAAAGACTCTGATGCTGGGAAAGGTTGGGGGCTGGAGGAGAAGGGGACGACCGAGAATGAGATGGCTGGATGGCATCACCGACTCTATGGACATGAGTTTGAGTGAACTCCGGGAGTTGGTGATGGACAGGGAGGCCTGGTGTGCTGTGATTCATGGGGTCGCTAAGAGTCAGACACGACTGAGCAACTGAACTGAACTGATTTTTCTGAGAAAAGATTACATATAAAGTATTCCTTTGGAAGTATTAAAGAGCTCAAACCATCTTTTAGTTATCAATTCCAGAATACTGCATGCAGGCCTATCTGTTGAGAAAACCAGCTTTCTGTTGGGCACCAGCATTTTATATTAAGGCTTAATTTCCCCTTTCTGACATTAGCAAAGAAAAAGAACACCTGAGCGCTAGTGTCTGTATACACTCATATCATCATTGTCAACTAAAAAAAAAAGTACAACTTGAGAGTGGTGAGTTAAGTATTATTTGGGGCAAAATGAGGGCTGCAGACCAGGAGGCAGCATCTCAGATAGTTCTGAGAGACTGCTCCAAAGCGGCAGTGGGGGAAAGTCAATATATAAGGTTTTGGTGAAGAGAGAGTTCAATGTCATGAAGCACTCATTTTACAAAAAGTTTTTGTTAGTCATGAGGATCTGTTGTCACCATGAAGGGATTTAGTGCTTCTCTAGATATAAGGAGATGCAAGGATTGAGATCATAAAATCTGTTCCTAAAAACATTACTTTGCCAACCAAGGTCCGTCTAGTCAAGGCTATGGTTTTTCCCGTGGTCATGTATGGATGTGAGAGTTGGACTGTGAAGAAAGCTGATCGCTGAAGAATTGATGCTTTTGAACTGTGGTCCTGGAGAAAACTCTTGAGAGTCCCTTGGATTGCAAGGAGATCCAACCAGTCCATTCTAAAGGAGATCAATCCTGGGTGTTCATTGGAAGGACTGATGCTAAAGCTGAAACTCCAATACTTTGGCCACCTCATGCGACGAGTTGACTCACTGGAAAAGAGTCTGATGCTGGGAGGAATTGGGGGTAGGAGGAGACGGGGACGACCGAGAATGAGATGGCTGGATGGCATCACTGACTTGATGGACATAAGTTTGAGTGAACTCCAGGAGTTGGTGATGGACAGGGAGGCCTGGCGTGCTGTGGTTCATGGGGTCGCAAAGAGTCGGGCATGACTGAGCGACTAAACTAAACTGAACTGAACAGAAAAACATTCAGCTATCAAAAGACCTATGGAGCACAAATTCCCTGGAGCACAGAGTGCCTCACTCCACCCTGAACTCCCTCAGGGATTGTTGAAGGTCAACAGCTATAGCAGCATGGGGTTCAATCTCCATAGAGACAGATGGCAAATGCCTTTGCTGTTCAGTCATTGTCATTGCTTCTGGTAAGTGCCAATTTGTAGTTGACATCATATTTATTTGTTGTCTTTCTCTTCACACGGTTCATCCAATCTCTTTTCTCTTCTGGATCTTTCCAAATCTTCTGTTTCCTTCATCATTTAGGAGATGCTTGCTGTAGATCTCAGAGTAGTCACTTAACCTTTGATCTTCAATTTCCTCATCAGTAAAGTAAGTAGCATAATAAAATTTTTATATACTTGCCCACACTAAATTAGACCTTATATATGAGAGTAATTTGCAAGATGACTGTCACATAGCAACTGTTCCAGAACTGTTCATTATAGTGTCTTTTATTTTTATTCCTTGTAGTTGTATTTAGGTAGAGACTACATACAGTCACTTAGTGTCTTACTGAGTCTTCAAAGTAATTCCTGTAAATCTCAATTTCCTGATAGTGTTTATGTAGAACTAGCTGATCCAATGTCTTTAGTTTTTCCTAACTTGGCCTTTCCTAGGTTTTGAGGGATGTTCCTAGTCTTATATTCTAGAATTTTGAGACTAAATTTTTTACCTTTATCATTGAGGATAGAATTGGAAGATGGAGAAAAATCCAGAGTTTATGAGGAGTCAGTCTAGGCAATCCAAAAACATATTTGATCCCTTTTCTGGGGCCCAAGTCTTGGTTGCTAATAAGGCCCAAAACAAGAAATGTATCTATGAAATATCAAGATTCATCTTCCATGATAGAAACTGAGGATCAGGAACCAAAAAGATAAGATACTCTAGCAGAAAAGCTTTAATCCAAATAAAGAAGCAATAAGAAAATAAGAGCAACTAACTTTCTTAGTGCAAAAAACACAAAAATAAAATATGAAGGAAATATGTCTTCCTGTGGTTTGATTGAGTCATAAAAGTCATACACAATTGGAAATATGAGTTATTACCTTGTATTTTCTGGGCACCAATTCAGTGTTAACCAAGGTCACTTAAGCTAGTAAGCAACCTCAGTGGCTGGTCAAATGACGTAGCTGAAATTAATCAGGAATTACTACCTAGTGCTTAATTCATAGTCATGATTCGTATTAAAATTCACTAACACAATGGGAACATTTGATAGCAGGCTCAACAAAATCAAAGTGGCTAGCAAATGAACTAAAACCTAGCATCCTTCTCGATTATTCCTTTCAATCTGGTTGAACTCCAACTACTGAAAGAAGGCTTAAAAACAAAATTCAGCAGACAAATTTTGTGACAAATTTTGGCATTCATGCTTTATTCTATCCTATGATATTATGGGTCACAGAAAGTCAAGTTCGAACTGGGTGGGTACTTTTCTGCTGGTCCAGTGGTTAAGACTTCACCTTCCAATGCAGGGGGTGAGGGTTCAATCCCCAGTCAGAAAACTAAGATCCCACATGCCTCAGGTGCCAAAAAACCAAATGATGAAATAGAACCAAAGCTGTAACAAATTCAACAAACACTTCAAAACTGGTTCACATCAAAAAATCTCTAAATAAAGCAAACTGGGTAAGACTAGGACTCTGAGGTAAACACTCCTATCCCACTATAACAAGTTCTAGAGCTGCAGTTTTCTATATGGTAATTGCTAGCCAAAAGCAGTTATTTAGTGTAAATGTAAATTAATTGAAATTAAGTAAAATAAAAATTTAGCTCTTCAGGTGCAGAGGCTACATTTCAAGTGCTTAATAGTCACCTTTAGCTAATGGAAAACATTTGGACAGAAGACATAGAACATTTGCATCACAGACAAAAATTCTTTAGACAGCACTGTTGTAAAAAGAGGTAGAAATGCATAATAATACAAGGAAAAATTCCACCCAGCAACTGTGAGGGCAGTGTACAAGTTTGCTAATGCTGCCATAACAAAGTGTCAGAAACTGAGTGGCTTAAACAATAGACATTTATTATTTCACAGTTCTGAGAACAAGATGTCAACAGGACCATTTTTACCTCTGAAGGTGCTGGGAAGGATCTCCTCCAGGCCTCTCTTCTCACTTGAGGTAGTTGCTTGGCTTATGGCAGCATAATTCCAATCTTCATATACCATTCTCTCTCTGTACATGTCTCTATGTCCAAGTTTCTCCTTTTTTATTAAAAAAAAGTTGTATTGCACAAGGGGCCCACAATATTCCAGTGTGCACTTAACTAATTGCACCTCCAGCAACCCTGTTTCCAAATTAGGTCACTGTCTGAGGTAATGCTATGATTTTTTTCCAGTAGTCATGCATGGATGTGAAAGTTGGACTATAAAGAAAGCTGAGCACCTAAGGATTGGTGCATCTGAACTGTGGTGCTGGAGGAGACTTGAGAGTCCCATGGACTAAAAGAAGATAAAAACAGTCAATACTAAAGGAAATCAGTACTGAATATTCACTGAAAGGACTGATGCTGTAGCTAAAACTCCAGTACTTTGGCCACCTGATGTGAAGAACAGGACTGTTTTGAAATCTAGAATGTACTTCTTTTTATACTTAAAAAGAAAGAAAGATCACCACCCACTCCCACAAAAAAAAAAACAAAGAAAGCACTTTCTTAAATTGGGAAAAAGAACAAGTCTAGAGACCGTGGTATGCATGGGAAGCCCGGAGTGCTGCATTTCGTGGGGTTGCCAACAGTCAGACATGACTTAGCAACTGAAAAACAATAACAGAGGTCATCCCAGCCCTTAGCAGAACTATTGAGTGGGCCAGAAGGTACATTCCAGTTTTCTGTAAGGTCCTGAATGAACTTTTTGACCAACCCAGTAGCTGATGGGCATTAAAACAGCAGCATAATAGACAGACCCTTTGAAAAGACCATTTGAAAAGACTCTGATGCTAGAAAAGGTTGAGGGCAGGAGGAGAAGGGGACGACAGAGGATGAGATGGTTGGATGGCATCACTGACTCAATGTACATGGGTTTGGGTAGACTCCGGGAGTTGGTGATGGACAGGGAGGCCTGGCGTACTGTGGTTCATGGGGTCGCAGAGTCAGACACGACTGAGCGACTGAACTGAACTGATAATAAATAGAATGTCTTTTCCCAGAGGGAATTCAACTGATCATTATTTACCAGATCTCCACTGATGTTACTCTACTGATGTTGCTGACAAAGGTCCGTCTATTCAAAGCTATGGTTTTTCCAGTAGTCATGTATGAATGTGAGAGTGGACTATAAAGCAAGCTAAGAGCCAATCATTGATGCTTTTGAACTGTGGTGTTAGAGAAGACTCTTGAGAATCCCTTAGACTGCAAGGAGATCCAACCAGTCCATCCTAAAGGAAATCAGTCCTGAATATACACTGAAAGGACTGATGCTGAAGCTGAAACTCCAATACTTTGGCCACCTGATGTGAAGAACTGACTCATTGGAAAAGACTCTGATGCTGGGAAAGATTGAAGGCAGGTAGGGAAAGGGGACAACAGAGGACAAGATGGTTGGATGGCATCACCGTCTCAATGGACATGAGTTTGAGCAAGCTCCAAGAGACGGTGAAGGATAGGGAAGCCTGGCATGCCTGCCGTCCATGAGATCGCAAAGAGTCAGACATGACTGAGCAACAGAACAACAACAATAGCAACAACTGAGATAACGGGAGCTAGGAGTTCAACATATACATACAGAAGGGAATGCAATTTAACTCATAACACACAGTAGGATATTAATTAAATGTTGTTAAGGCAATAAGACTCAACATCGCCTAAGAGTCTCATAGAGAGATGGATAGCTGGTGAAGAGTCATAGCGGAAATTAAGGATGAAGTAATATACAAAGATCCTGGTGATAAATTAGTGACCACAATAATAGTCCAATTGAATACTGAGTATTTAAATGGAATGATTGTATGAATAAATTAGTACTCCATCAGTACTCCATCACTAGGTACACTAGCTTACTTTAATATGGATTTATTCCCTCCCACGCTATTAAAATTATAATTTTAAAATCAATTAATAATTCATTCTTTTTAAGAAAGATCTTTTTAAAGTCTTTATTTGGACCATTTTTCAAGTCTTTATTTAATTTGTTACAACATTGTTTCCGTTTTATGCTTTCTTTCTTTCTTTCTTTCTTTTATTGACTGCCAAGCATATGGGTTCTTAGCTCCCTGGCCAGGGATGGAACCTGCAGCCCCATGCATTGGAAGACAAAGTCTTAACCACTGTTCCACCAAGCAAGTCCCAATCAAAAACTGTTGAATCACGGAATCAAAGCCCCTCCATTCACCTAGCTTATTGGTACTGTAAGTGAAAAACATCGGTATAAACTTAAGATACAGCTTCTGGTTCAGCCCACTGAAACAAAATCACTCTGCATCATGTCCATGTTGCAAAAGAACAAAGGAATATTCCAACTTGCTTAGACTAAATCATGGCAAGCAATCATACCAAGTCATAATCTAGCCAATTAAATGAAGAAAAATTGGAAAGTCAAAGGTTCTGAGGAGTGATTAAAAAAATAGTCAGTTAATTTTCTGCTCTCAAAATAAACACCCAACCTTAAGGAAAAATACCAAGACAAAATTCAAAAATGTGTGTGGTTCACATTAGAGTTCTAGTCCTACAAGCATTTATAAAATGTCTAAAAGTTTTGCTGAGGCCTCAGAAAAATCAAGGAATGCTTCAGAGAGGAAGCAGATATAGAACCCAGCCTTAAGGGAAAGGTTGAAATCAGATAAGTGGACATGATGGGAGACAAAGGCAGGAAGTTAATATGAGTATGAGGTATTCTAGATACACATAAATGTATTGATCTGACTGGGATAAGAGTTCTTTTTTGGTAAAGAAGATGAATATTAACTAGGTAAGATAACCTGAGATTAGAAATATCAAGACAGATAGTTTGAATTTAATCCAATAGGCAGTGGTGGTTTAAATTTTAAGAAGATTAAATTGAAAGGACAGATAGAAAGTGGAGACAAGCCAGAACTTGGAAATCATTTAAAGGATTAATGATTAATCTTCTAGGCCAATCTAGACTAGTGAATGTGAGAATAAGAAAGAAAGATAGATTTCTTATTTTGAAATAAGAAATATTTTCAAAATGAAGGGAAAAGTCTTCAAACACTTTATATAAAATTTTTCTGACTTAAAATTTCTATGATAGTCCAACATCTGCAGTACAAAATATTGAATCATTATATAGTTATAGATTTATAAAGCTTTTTGGAATATCTATATTTTTATTTGACTTCTCTTTCTCTTTGTTTAAAAAAAGAGCTACAGTAAAATGGTTTGCTTCTAACATGGAAGAACATTGTTCTGCTTATTAAAGAAAAAATTCATCTTGAAATTTAGAAGCCAGATATGTAATTTGAAATTGGCAAAACTTCTTTCATTTCTTTTTTGGCCGTGTTTGTTTATGAGTGATTCTTACTCTGTGCTACTTAAAGCCCTACATTCTTGTCCAAGGCTACACAGCACGCTAATGGAAGAAATGGGATTAGAACATGAGTCTCCTGGATCTCAGTCTGATGTTCTTTCCACTATGTGCTCACATCAGAAAGGGTGCCAATTTATCCCTTGGCTGAAATGAATTGGGGAAAAAAAATGTGAAGTTCAGTTGAAGGCCCCTTAGGAAATTCTCTCTCTCATCTGATGGCCAAGCTTTCAAATGGAATGATGAGACAAATAAATCCATCAACATTATCCCAATGGGAAATCTCTTGGGACCTAAAACAATGGTTTCAGCTGCACAGTTAATCTCCACCTTGGTTTAGAGCATAAATTTAGTAAGAAGTTATTTGAAAATGTAAGAATACAAAGAGTGTTTACTAGATAGATAGATACTTAAAATAACCTTGTTTTTAAATGCTAGAATTAATCTAAAAAACCCATCTGCCTTTTTTATCGATGGGGTTGAGATATTAAAGGTAGGGTTCCACTCTAGTGCATAGTGTATCAATATTCCAGAGTCTATCAATGGCTCTTGTATCTCATCTAAAATCTTCATTTTTCTATCAAATTTTCTATCAAAATTTGAAAAGAAATATACACTAATATTTAGAGTTCTCCATGTTTCTACCTATCTCTCCTTTCTCTGAGATTCTTCTCTCAAGTGAATATAACAATTATATATATAATTGGTGTAGATATATAATATATATATCCATGTGAGTTTCCTTGGTGGCTCAGATGGTAAAGAATCCACCTGCATTGCAAGAGACCTGGCTTTGATCCCTGCATTGGGAAGATCCCCTGGAAGAGGGCATGGCAACTCCATCCAGTATTCTTACCTGGAGAATCCCATGGACAGAGGAGCTTGGAGGACTACTGTCCACGGGGTTGCAAAGAGTTGGACACAGCTGAGTGACTAAGCACATATATGCATGCATATATATATATATATCTGTAAGGGTAATGTCTCCCTCTATACAGGTCAGGAAGCAACAGTTAGAACTGGACATGGAACAACAGACAGGTTCCAAATAGGAAAAGGAGTACGTCAAGGCTGTATATTGTCACCCTGCTTATTTAACTTATATGCAGAGTACATCATGAGAAACGCTGGGCTGGAGGAAGCTGGAATCAAGATTGCCAGGAGAAATATCAATAACCTCAGATATGAAGATGACACCACCCTTATGGCAGAAAGTGAAGAAGAACTAAAGAGGTTCTTGATGAAAGTGAAAGAGGAGAGTGAAAATGTTGGCTTAAAGCTCAACATTCAGAAAACTAAGATCATGGCATCCACTCCCATCACTTCATGGCAAATAGATGGGGAAACAGTGGAAACAGTGGCTGACTTTGTTTTTCTGGGCTCCAGAATCACTGCGGATGGTGATTGCAGCCATGAAATTAAAAGACTCTTGCTCCTTGGAAGGAAAGTTATGACCAACCTAGATAGCATATTAAAAGCAGAGACATTACTTTGTCAGCAAAAGTCCATCTAGTCAAAGCTATGGACTATAAAAAAGGCTGAGTGCAGAATTGATGCTTTTGAACTGTGGTGTTGAGAGTCCCTTGGACTGCAAGGAGATTCAACCAGTCCATCCTAAAGGAGATCAGTCCTAGGTGTTCACTGGAGGGACTGATGTTGAAGCTGAACCTCCAATACTTTGGCCTCCTGATGCTGAAAGCTGACTCATTGGAAAAGACCCAGATGCTGGGGAAGATTGAGGGCAGGAGGAGAAGGGGATGACAGAGGATGAGATGGTTGGATGGAATCACTGACACAATGGACATGGGTTTGGGTGGACTCCAGGAGTTGGTGATGGACGGGGAGGCCTGGCGTGCTGCGTTTCATGTGGTCACAAAGAGTTGGACATGACTGAGCGACTGAACTGAACTGAATGTCTCCCTCTAGAGCAGAGGGCAAGTTTATTCACTGTCAAATGTAGTAAAGATAACATCTCCCTCTGGAGCAGATGTTAGGCAGCTTTGCTTGGGGTCCATTAAATCAGATTTTCTAAGCTTCAGGTCTCTTAACAAATAGATGCACATCCACTATATGCACAGGATGCACCAAGTGACTACATCTCACTCCCAATGAACTTGGAGGGCAAGGTGAACCAATGCAAAAGAGTTCATGCTATGACCTATGCTTTGAAAAATGCAATTTTTGACCTAAAAATATCACATCTTCCACCAGCATCCTTGAACCTGTGTTTGGTGAAGTGGTTAGTTTACAAGTAGAGTGAAATCTTTGGCCTTTCACAGTTCTTAAAGTAATTTCTAGTTAGACCTCAAAATAACCATGTGATAAACTACTTCTTGGTATTCATATATAAACAGAGTTTTATTCCAAAAGCTCTTTAAAATAAAAAAGTTAGGGACTTAGTAATATTTCTGGGTTTGAGTTCAGTTCAGTTCAGTTCAGTTCAGTCGCTCAGTCGTGTCCGACTCTCCGCGACCCCATGAATCACAGCACGCCAGGCCTCCCTGTCCATCACCAACTCCCGGAGTTCACTCAAACTCATGTCCACAGAGTCGGTGATGCCATCCAGCCATCTCATTCTCCGTCGTCCCCTTCTCCTCCCGCCCCCAACCTTTCCCAGCATCAGAGTCTTTTCCAGTGAGTCAACTCGTCTCATGAGGTGGCCAAAGTATTGCAGTTTCAGCTTTAGCATCAGTCCCTCCAATGAACATCCAGGATTGATCTCCTTTAGAATGGACTGGTTGGATCTCCTTGCAGTATAAGGGACTCTCAAGAGTCTTCTCCAACACCACAGTTCAAAAGCATCGATTCTTCGGCGATCAGCTTTCTTCACAGTCCAACTCTCACATCCATACGTGACCACGGGAAAAACCATTGCCTTGACTAGACGGACCTTGGTCGGCAAAGTAATGTCTCTGCTTTTTAATATACTATCAAGGTTGGTCATAACTTTCCTTCCAAGGAGCAAGCGTCTTTTAATTTCATGGCTGCAATCAGCATCTGCAGTGATTTTGGAGCCCAAAAAAACAAAGTCTGAGTTAGTAGACCTCAAAATAAACATCTATATTGGGAAGCCAGACTTGAAGTTTCTATTCTGAGTTCTGTACGACTAATTCTGAGTAGCTGACTACATATGGCTCTAATCTAATATGGTTTTGTTTTTGCTCTAATTGCATTTACTTCATGCACCAGAAAATCAGTGTGAGGCTTCTTCAAGCTACATGTAGGTCCATATATGACTATAAATGTATGTTCAGAAATCAGAGAAATGACAACTGGTGTACTCACCAGTTGCAGTGGACTCACTATGAGATAGGCCAATACTAGAACTGTATTTACTAGCTGATTTCCACATACCTCTGTTTTAACAGGAGTGACACACTGGTACTTTGGTTCCCTGGGTATTCATTTCAGCTCAGACCTTATATCCAACCTTGTACCCAGACCTTGAAAATCTGAACTTCTCCCTTTTCCCATTATAAACGGTCCTAAGTTTTTCGGGGAAGACCTGGGAAAATCACCACTAAGAAGATGGAAACTACTTTAACTGATGGGCACTAAGGATTAGAACTGGTCCAAGATTTGAAGTTGGGCAATGGATCATGGTCTATTATTAAGGAGCTAACTCATTGTCTACCTATTTTTCAAAGAATATTATGTTCTATGAAACATATACATAGATCCTTATGGATCAGGACCTTCTGGAGGCCATCATGACCATGCTCTCCATTGAGAATTATGCCTTGACTCTGATGGCTAGTGCTTCCCTGGTAGCTGAGCTGGTAAAGAATCTGCCTACAATGCAGGAAACACCAGTTCCATTCCTGGATCGGGAAGATCCGCTGGAGAAGGGTTAGGCTGCCTACTCCAATATTCTTGGGCTTTCCTGGTGGCTCAAACAGTAAAGAATCCAGCTGTAGTGTGGGAGACCTGGGTTTGATCCTTGGATTGGGAAGATCCCCTGGAGAAGGGAACAGCTACCCACTCCAGTATTCTGGCCAGGAGAATTCCACAGTCCATGGGGTCGCAGAGTTGGACATGATAAAGCCACTTTCACTTTCATTTTTCTGATGGTTAAGTCTTGGCACCTGGTCTCTGCTGTGCCAGAATTCTATCATTTTCCTTGCTACTAGGGATCTCAGCATCTTTTACCATCAGAACAAGGTTCTGGAGGGACTTATATCACCTGACTTTAAGGATTACATAAAGCATGTAGTACCATCCTAAAAATATACAAATGGATCATAAGAAGCTCAGAAATTTATCACTCACATAGTCAAAAGAGGTTTGAAAAAGTGACAAAGATATTCACTGGGGAAAGGACAGGTTTTCCAACAAATAGTTTATAATTTCATACGGAAAAATATTGAAGACTTATTTCCACCTCCAACCATACATAATTTTATATGAATTATCTGGGTTTCTCCAGTGGCTCAACAGTAAAGAACCTGCCTGCCAATGTAGGAGATGCAAGAGATGAGGGTTTGATCCTTGGATCAGGAAGATCCCCTGGAGAAGAAAATGACTACCCACTCCAGTATTCTTCCCTGGAAAATGCCAGGACAGAGGAGCCTGGCGGCTACAGCCCATGGAGTAGCAAAAGAGTCAGACATGACTTAGCAACTAAACAACAACATACACAGGCTTATAAAGTGAAATTATAAAACTTCTAGGAAACTATCTTTGCATCTTGGGAGCAGGCAATGAATTCTTAGGACATAAAGCAATAGTGTACAAGAAAATTATAATTTAAGTATAAATATTTAGTGTCTATTTAAAGATAATAAATTAAATCTTTGTATTCCTATCCTGTCCCTCTGGATACATTACTAAAATTAGTATATCAGAATTCTTAAAGTTCTAGATAATGAAGATAACAGAAAACATCATCAGTGGATGAGCAGTTCAATAAAAGTGTGACAAAAGCAGTGGTGTTGTTAGAGCAAGCCAAAGGTTAGAGTGTTAGCATAAAAGAATATAGAGAAGAAAAGAACAGGTTTGCCACAAAGACCAAAAAGTCATGGAATCCAACAAAAACAGACATAGCATTAGAGAACAGGAATGAAATGTGAAGCTGAAAATAAACGGAGGAAATTTACTGCAAATTGTGATAGGCATCAGTACCATTCACTCATATTTCTGCTAGTTGCTTCCTGCTATGTGTTAGAATGGTACTGCCCACCTCTTTAAAGTCAGATAGGCCGTTTATGACATGCTTTGTTAATTAAATGTTACCTGAAATACGTGTCACCTCTTTTAACATCTGTGGCACTTTACTTTCCTGCTTTTGTCCTAGCTCTCTAGCTGCACAAGCTTACTGTTGAGCAGGCATCTCTGTCTCTTTATCCATTCAGTTCAGTTCAATTCAGTCGCTCAGTCGTGTCCAACTCTTTGCGACCCCATGAATCACAGCACACCAGGCCTCCCTGTCCATCACTTTATCCATTAAGTCACATGTTTTTTGTTGTTCTGTCCTAAGCCTCTTATTTTAAGACGGAGAAGCCTGGTAGGCTACAGTCCAGGGGGTCGCAAAGAGTCAGACACGACTGAGCGACGGAACGGAACGGAACAAATTCTCCAAGGCAGATCCCATCCATTCTATGGCTTTCTTAACATCTGCACTTCTGACTCGCAAATGTCCATATTCTGCCAAGATTTCTGCCTACCTCCAGACTCACACACTTAACTATTTACCAGACATTTTTACTTAGATATCTCACAGACAGATAACACTCACCACTATAAAAACTTAGCTCAATTTTCAAAGCTTTCTTCTTCTCCTGGCTATGCTATTTCTATGAATGAATCACCATTAATGACATCACTATACTATGAAAAAAATCCTAAACTAGAAGTTAATTTTGAGTCCCTCTTTTTTGAATGATTTTCCCATGTAACAGACACATGAAAACAAAAACTAAATTAATCTCAAAAGAGTGTTCATCCAAATGTTTGACTGTTTCTATCAATTTTCAAATCAACTTTCAGTTCAGTTCAGTTCAGTCGCTCAGTCGTGTCCGAATCTTTGCGACCCCATGAATCACAGCGCGCCAGGCCTCCCTGTCCATCACCAACTCCCGGAGTTCACTCAAACTCATGTCCATCGAGTCGGTGATGCCATCCAGCCATCTCATTCTTTGTCATCCCGTCTCTCCCCACTCCCAATCCTTCCTAGCATCAGACTCTTTTCCAGTGAGTCAACTCATCGCATGAGGTGGCCAAAGTACTGGAGTTTCAGCTTTAGCATCAGTCCTTGCAATGAACACCCAGGACTGATCTCCTTTAGAATGGACTAGTTGGATCTCCTTGCAGTCCAAGGGACTCTCAAGAGTCTTCTCCAGCAACACAGTTCAAAAGCATCAATTGTTTGGCGATCAGCTTTCTTCACAGTCCAACTCTCACATCCATACATGACCACGGGAAAAACCATTGCCTTGACTAGACGAACCTTTGTTGGCAAAGTAATATCTCTGCTTTTTAATATGCTATCTACGTTAGTCATAACTTTCCTTCCAAGGAGTAAGCGTCTTTTACTTTCCTGGCTGCGATAAGCATCTGCAGTGATTTTGGAGCCCAAAAAAATAAAGTCTGACACTGTTTCCACTGTTTCCCCATCTATTTCCCATGAAGTGATGGGACCAGATGCCATGATCTTCGTTTTCTGAATGTTGAGCTTCAAGCCAAACTTTTCACTCTGCTCTTTCACGTTCATCAAGAGGCTTTTGAGTTCCTCTTCACTTTCTGCCATAAGGGTGGTGTCATCTGCATATCTGAGGTTATTGATATTTCTCCCGGCAATCTTGATTCCAGCTTGTGCTTCTTCCAGCCCAGCGTTCCTCATGATATACTCTGCATAGAAGTTAAATAAGCAGGGTGACAATATACAACCTTGACATACTGCTTTTCCTATTTGGATCCAGTCTATTGTTCCATGTCCAGTTCTGACTGTTGCTTCCTGACCTGCATACAGGAAGGTGATCTGGTATTCCCATCTCTTTCAGAATGTTCCACAGTTTATGGTGATCCACACAATCAAAGGCTTTGGCATAGTCAATGAAGCAGAAACAGATGTTTTCCTGGAACTCTCTTGCTTTCTCCATGATCCAGCGGATGTTGGCAATTTGATCTCTGGTGCCTCTGCCTTTTCTAAAACCTGCTTGAACATCTGGAAGTTCAGGGTTCACATGTTGCTGAAGCCTGGCTTGGAGAATTTTGAGCATGATTTACTAGCATGTGAGATGAGTGCAATTGTGTGGTAGTTTGAGCATTCTTTGGCATTGCCTTTCTTTGGGATTGGAATGAAGACTGACCTTTTCCAGTCCTGTGGCCACTGCTGAGTTTTCCAAATTTGCTGGCATATTGAGTGCAGCACTTTCACAGCATCTTCTTTCAGGATTTGAAATAGCTCAACTGGAATTTCATCACCTCCACTAGCTTTGTTCGTGATGCTCTTTAAGGACCACTTGACTTCACATTCCAAGATGTCTGGCTCCAGGTGAGTGATCACACCAGCAGAAGCGTGGCTGAGAGGAGCTACCCAACGTCCAAGGTAAGGTACAGCGGCTGCACTTTGCTGGAGCAGCTGTGAAGAGATATTCCACGACCAAGGTAAGAGAAACCCAAATAAGACGGGAGGTATTGCGAGGGGGCATTTGAGGGCAGAAATCATAATCCCATAAAACTAGTTGATCTGATCATATGGACCACAGCCCTGTCTAACTCAATGAAACTAAGCCATGCCATGTGGGGCCATCCAAGATGGCCGGGTCATGGTGGAGAGGTCTGACAGAATGTGGTCCAGTGGAGAAGGGAATGGCAAACCACTTCAGTATACTTGCCTTGAGAACCCCATGAACAGTATCAAAAGGCAAAATAATAGAATGCTGAATGAGGAATTCTCCAGGTTGGTAGGTGCCCAGTATGCTACTGGAGATCAGTGGAGAAATAACTCCAGAAAGAGTGAAGGGATGGAGCCAAAGTGAAACAAATACCCAGTTGTGGATGTGACTGGTGATAGAAGCAAGGTCCGATGCTGTAAAGAGAAATATTGCATAGGAACCTGGAATGTTAGGTCCATGAATCAAGGCAAATTGGAAGTGGTCAAACAGGAGATGACAAGAGTGAACATCGGCATTCCAGGAATCAGTGAACTAAAATGGACTGGAATGGGTGAATTTAACTCAAATTACCATTATATCTACTACTGTGGGCAGGAATCCCTTAGAAGAAATGGAGTAGCCATCATGGTCAACAAAAGAGTCCGAAATGCAGTACTTGGATGCAATCTAAAAACGACAGAATGATTTCTGTTCGTTTCCAAGGCAAACCATTCAATATTACAGTAATCCAAGTCTAAGCCCCAACCAGTAACGCTGAAGAAGCTGAAGTGGAACAGTTCTATGAAGACCTACAAGACCTTTTAGAACTAACACCCAAAAAAGATGTCTTATTCATTACAGGGGACTGGAATGCAAAAGTAAGAAGTCAAGAAACACCTGGAGTAACAGGAAAATTTGGCCTTGGAGCACGGAATGAAGCAGGGCAGAGGCTAATAGACTTTTGCCAAGAGAACGCACTGGTCATAGCAAACACCCTCTTCCAACAACACAAGAGAGGACTCTACACATGGACATCACCAGATGGTCAACACCGAAATTAGATTGATTATATTCTTTGTAGCCAAAGATGGAGAAGCTGTATACAGTTAGCAAAAACAAGACCAGGAGCTGACTGTGGCTCATGTCAATTCAGTTCAGTTCAGTTCAGTTGCTCAGTCATGTCCGACTCTCTGCGACCCAATGAATCACAGCACGCCAGGCCTCCCTGTCCATCACCAACTCCCAGAGTTCACTCAAACTAATGTCCACAGAGTCGGTGATGCCATCCAGCCATCTCATTCTCTGTCGTCCCTTTCTCCTCCTGCCCCCAACCTTTCCCAGCATCAGAGTATTTTCCAGTGAGTCAACTCGTCGCATGAGGTGGCCAAAGTATTGGAGTTTCAGCTTTAGCATCAGTCCTTCAATGAACACCCAGGACTGATCTCCTTTAGAATAGACTGGTTGGATCTCTTTGCAGTACAAGGGACTCAAGAGTCTTCTCCAACAACACAGTTCAAAAGCATCAATTCTTCGGTGATCAGCTTTCTTCACAGTCCAACTCTCACATCCATACATGACCTCGGGAAAAACCATAACCTTGACTAGACAGACCTTTGTTGCCAAAGTAACGTCTCTGCTTTTTAATATGCTATCTAGGCTGGTCATAACTTTCCTTCCAAGGAGTAAGCATCTTTTAATTTCATGGCTGCAATCAGCATCTGCAGTGATTTTGGACCCCAAAAAAATAAAGTCTGACACTCTTTCCACTCTTTTTCCATCTATTTCCCATGAAGTGATGGGACCAGATGCCATGATCTTTGTCTTCTGAATGTTGAGCTTCAAGCCAACCTTTTCACTCTTTCATCGAGGCTTTTGAGTTCCTCTTCACTTTCTGCCATAAGGGTAGTGTCATCTGCATATCTGAGGTTATTGATATTTCTCCTGGCAATCTTGATTCCAGCTTCCTCCAGCCCAGCGTTTCTCATAATGTACTCTGCATATAAGTTAAATAAGCAAGGTGACAATATACAGCCTTGATGTACTCCTTTTCCTATTTGGAACCAGTCTGTTGTTCCATGTACAGTTCTGACTGTTGCTTCCTGACTTGCATACAGGTTTCTCAAGAGGCAGGTCAGGTGGTCTGGTATTCCCATCTCTTTCAGAATGTTCCACAGTTTATGGTGATCCACACAGTCAAAGGATTTGGCATAGTCAGTGAAGCAGAAATAGATGTTTTCCTAGAACTCTCTTGCTTTCTCCATGATCCAGTGGATGATGGCAATTTGATCTCTGGTGTCTCTGCCTTTTCTAAAACCTGCTTGAACATCTGGAAGTTCAGGGTTCACATATTGCTGAAGCTTGGCTTGGAGAATTTTGAGCATGACTTTAATAGCGTGTGAGATGAGTGCAATTGTGTGGTAGTTTGAGCATTCTTTGGCATTGCCTTTCTTTGGGATTGGAATGAAGACACCTTTTCCAGTCCTGTGGCCACTGCTGAGTTTTCCAAATTTGCTGGCATATTGAGTGCAGCACTTTCACAGCATCATCTTTCAAGATTTGAAATAGCTCAAGTGGAATTCCATCACCTCCACTAGCTTTGTTCGTAGTAATGATTTCTAAGGCCCACTTGACTTCACATTCCAAGATGTCTGGCTCTAGGTCAGTGATCACGTTATCGTGACTATCTTGGTCATGAAGATCTATTTGTACAGTTCTTCTGTGTATTCTTGCCACCTCTTCTTAATATCTTCTGCTTCTGTTAGGTCCATACCATATCTGTCCTTTATTGAGCCCGTCTTTGCATGAAATGTTCCCTTGGAATCTCTAATTTTCTTGAAGAGATCTCTTGTTTTTCCTATTCTGTTGTTTTCCTCTATTTCTTTGCATTGATCACTGAGGAAGGCTTTCTTATCTCTCCTTGCTATTCTTTGGAACTCTGCATTCAGATGCTTATATCTTTCCTTTTCTCCTTTGCTTTTTGCTTCTCTTCTTTTCACAGCTATTTGTAAGGCCTCCTCAGACAGCCATTTTGCTTTTTTGCATTTCTTTTCCATGGGGATGGTCTTGGTCCCTGTCTCCTGTACAATGTCACGAACCTCCGTCCAGAGTTCATCAGACACTCTATCTATCAGATCTAGTCCCTTAAATCTATTTCTCTCTTCCACTGTATAATCATAAGGGATTTGATTTAGGTCATATCTGAATGGTCTAGTGGTTTTCCCTACTTTCTTCAATTTAAGTCTGAATTTGGCAATAAGGAGTTCATGATCTGAGCCACAGTCAGCTCCTGGTCCTGTTTTTGCTAACTGTATACAGCTTCTCCATCTTTGGCTGCAAAGAATATAATCAATCTGATTTTGGTGTTGACCATCTGGTGATGTCCACGTTAGAGTCTTCTCTTGTGTTGTTGGAAGAGGGTGTTTGCTATGACCAGTGTGTTCTCTTGGCAAAAGTCTATTAGCCTCTGCCCTGCTTCATTCCATGCTCCAAGGCCAAATTTTCCTGTTACTCCAGGTGTTTCTTGACTTCCTACTTTTGCATTCCAGTCCGCTATAATGAAAAGGACATCTTTTTTAGGTGTTAGTTCTAAAACGTCTTGTAGGTCTTCATAGAACCATTCAACTTCTTCAGCGTTACTGGTTGGGGCATAGGCCTGGATTACTGTAATATTGAATGGTTTGCCTTGGAAACGAACAGAAATCATTCTGTCCTTTTTAAGACTGCATCCCAGTACTGCATTTTGGACTTTTGTTGACCATGATGGCTACTCCATTTATTCTAAGGAATTCCTTCCCACAGTAGTAGATATAATGGTCATCTGAGTTAAATTCACCTATTCCAGTCCATTGTAGTTCACTTACTCCTAGAATGTCTATGTTCACTCTTGTCATGTCCTGTTTGACCATTTCCAATTTGCCTTGATTCATGGACCTAACATTCCAGGTTCCTATGTAATATTGCTCTTTACAGCACTGGACCTTGCTTCTATCGCCGGTCACATCCACAACTGGTTATTGGTTTTGCTTTTGCTCCATCCCTTCATTCCTTCTAGAGTTATTTCTCCACTGATCTCCAGTAGCATACTTGGCACCTACCGACCTGGGGAATTCCTCATTCAGTATCCTATCATTTTGCCCTTTGGTACTGTTCATGGGGTTCTCAAGGCAAGTATACTGAAGTGGTTTGCCATTCCCTTCTCCAGTGGACCACATTCGGCTGTGGTCCATGTGATCAGATCTACTGCTGCTGCTGCTGCTGCTGCTAAGTCATTTCAGTCGTGTCCGACTCTGTGCGACCCCATAGACGCCAGCCCACCAGGCTCCCCTGTCCCTGGGATTCTCCAGGCAAGAACACTGGAGTGGGTTGCCATTTCCTTCTCCAATGTGTGAAAGTGAAGTTGCTCAGTCATGTCTGACTTGTCGCGACCCCTTGGACTGCAGCCTACCAGGCTCCTCCGTCCATGGGATTTTCTAGGCAAGAGTACTGGAGTGGCTTGCCATTGCCTTCTCCGGATCAGATCTACTAGTTTCCTGTTATTATGATTTCAGTGTGTCTGCCCTCTGATGCCCCCTCACAATACCTATTGTCTTATTTGGGTTTCTCTTACCTTGGGCGTGGGATATTTCTTCACAGCTGCTCTAGGAAAGCGCAGCCGCTGCACCTTACCTTGGATGAGGGGTATCTCCTCAAGGCCGCCCCTCCTGACCTTGAACGTGGAGTAGCTCCTCTCGGCCCTCCTGCACCCACGCAGCCACCGCCTACTGGGCGTGGGATAGCTCCTCTCAGCCGCCGGCCCTGGCCTCAGGCATGGGGTAGCTCCTCTCAGCCGAGCTTCTTTGCGTGGTTGGTTGCGCCAGACTCTGGGCCGGCGTCTCACGTCTGCGCCACCGGGGCGGCGTCTCTCGCAGGGCCGGCGTCTCTCGCAGGCTGGATCATGAACTCCTTATTGCCAAATTCAGACTTAAATTGAAGAAAGTAGGAAAAACCACTAGACCATTCAGATATGACCTAAATCAAATCCCTTATGATTATACAGTGGAAGTAAGAAATAGATTTAAGGGTCTAGATCTGATCGATAGAGTGTCTGATGAACTCTGGACGGAGGTTCGTGACATTGTACAGGAGACAGGGACCAAGACCATCCCCATGGAAAAGAAATGCAAAAAAGTAAAATGGCTGTCTGAGGAGGCCTTACAAATAGCTGTGAAAAGAAGAGAAGCAAAAAGCAAAGGAGAAAAGGAAAGATATAAGCATCTGAATGCAGAGTTCCAAAGAATAGCAAGGAGAGATAAGAAAGCCTTCCTCAGTGATCAATGCAAAGAAATAGAGGAAAACAACAGAATAGGAAAAACAAGAGATCTCTTCAAGAAAATTAGAGATATCAAGGGAACATTTCATGCAAAGATGGACTCGATAAAGGACACAGAAGAACTGTACAAATCAACTTTATTGAGGTATAATTTGAATACAGTATAATTCACCCATTTTAAGTGGACATTTGGTTGAATTATAACAAATGTACACATTCATATAACCAATACATCGTTCACGAAGTAGTAAACCTCCATTTTCACAGAAAGTTTTTTCTTTCTCCTTGTCAGTTAATCCTCTCCCCTCCAACCCTAGGAGACCATTGGTCTAGTTTCTAATCATTTAGATTAGTTTTGGTTGTTCTGGAACCTCACGTAAATACTTATACAATGTGCATGTCTTATTTAGTTGAACGAGTTCTCTATATATTTTTAATACAAATCCTTTCCCCCATATATTTGTTGTAAAAATTTCTCCTTAACTGTATTTTTGAATTTTCATTATTTTAGTTTTATTTTTAAGTTAATTTTTATTGGGATATAATTGATTTACAATGTTATGTTAGGTTCTACTATACAGCACAATGAATCGGTTATACATATATATTTATCCACTCTTTTTTGGATTCTTTTCCCATGACTATGACTGTGTGCTCAGTCATGTCTGACTCTTTGTGACCGCATGGATTGTAGCTCACCAGGTTCCTCTGACCATGAAATTTTCCAGGCAAGAATACTGCAGTGGGCTGCCATTTCCTACTCTGGCAGATCTATGCAACTCAGGGATCGTACCTGTGTCTCTTGTGTTCCCTCCATTGGCAGGTGGGTTCTTTAGCACTAGTACCACCTGGAAGCCCAAAAAGGTCATTATATAGGTCATTATAAAGTATTGAGTAGAGTTCCCTGTGCTATACAACAGGTCTTTGTTGGCTGTCTATTTTACATGTAGCAGTGTGTGAATGTCATTCCCAAGCTCGTAATTTATCCCTCCCCCCACATTTCCCCTTTAGTAACCATAAGTTTGTTTTTGAAATCTGTGAGTCTGTTTTGTAAATAAGTTCATTTATATGATTTTAAAAAATTAGATTCCACACAAGTGATATCATATTTTTCTTTCATTTAGTATAATAATCTCTAGATCCATCCATGTTGCTACAAATAGCATTATTTTGTTCTTTTATTTAATAAATGAGTAATGTCTCACTGTATATATGTACCACATCTTCTTTATCCAGTTCTCTGTCGATGGACATCTAGGTTGCTTCCATGTCTTGCCTATTGTAAATAGTGCTGCAATGAACATTAGGATGCATGTATCTTTTCAAATTATGGTTTACTCTAGATATATGCCCAGGAGTATGATTGCTATATCATATGGTAGTTCTATCTTATTTTTTAAAGTACTTTTTCAAGTTTATATATAAACAGTTGATCCTTGAACAACTGAATAACATGTATCTGAGCTGCATTGGTCCACTCAAAGGCACATTTCTTTTACTAAAAGTAAAAGGTAGTTTTCTTTTACTAATTGCATGCTACAGTCTTACACAATCTGCAGGTGATTGAATCCATGGATGCAGAAGCTTGGATGCAGAGGGTTGGATGTTAAAAAGTTTTACATGGAGTTTTTTTTTTTTTTTTAATATGTGAAGGGTTGGCAGCTCTATGCCCTGTGTATAGTTAGTGTGCTTGCATCCTATATTTAAAACTTTTTGCTTATAATAAGGACACAAAGATTCTTTCCTAGAAGTTTTAGCACTTTAATTTCTATATTTAAATCTACAATTATTTTTAATTATTTTAATGTTTTATTATTTAAATTATTTTTGTATGATGTGAAGTAGGGATCAGGTACATTTTGTTCATGTAGATAGTTATTGCTGCATCATTAAGAAAATACAAGAACTGCTTTTCCCCCAATGAATTATCCTGTTGCCTTTGTTGAAAGTTGAATGGTCATCTATATGTAGATCTATTTCTATACTCTATTTTCTGTTTCACTGATCTATATGTCTGCCTTTATGCCAACACCACTCTGTCTTGATGACTTTTGTTTTATAGTAAGGTTTGAAACCAGGTGGTGCATATCACCTAAATTATTTTGTTTTTCTTACTTTTTTCAAAAATTTTTTGGTTATTCTAGGTCCTCTGCATTTCCAAATTGATTTTAAAATCAATTTGTCAACATCTACAAAGAAGGACAAGCCATATGGGAGTCTGGTTGCTAAATCTATACATCAATTTAGGGAGAAAGAGCATCCTGGAAAAAATATTAAAAATTTCGGAGCCTCTGATTCTTTATCTGAAAAATTGAAAAGGAAGAATGGCTTGCATGTGCGTTATATAGTCTAGGCAAAAGATTTTATGCCAAATTCTGAACCTTGCCAGACATATAGTAAATGATTATCATTATGACTATTAATATTATTACCCAAATAGTTTTATATATGTTAGCTCATGTTCTTCTGATTCTAACCATGTAAGATAAAAAGAATAGCACTTAGTATCATCAGGTTTCTACTGAAAACCTTTATTGGATGTTAACTATATGGATAAGGAAAGGATTATTCAGGTAATTAATGTATCTTGCTCAAAACCACATGGGTAGTAAGTGGTGAACACGCGTCTCAAATCAAGCCAGTCTTCTAATTCTGACACCTTTTTGTTACAATCGGTATTCAGAAAAAGCCAGGGGAGACATCAAGGAGACAAAGGACTCAGAAGACAGCTTAATCTTAAGCAGAACCAGGATAGGGGCTGACAAAAGGAGAACCTTTGGCTCCTCAGTACTCTGTGTCGACACCCGAGCTCATCACACTTTCCATTCCCCTGTCCTCACTGGCCCCTCATCCAGAGAATTGTTTTGTTAGCTTTTCTACAATGGACCTAAAGTCTAAAGGGCTGGTGAAGACCTGGCTTCCCTGCCACTGGGTCAGCCAAAAGAGTTGGACGCTCAGTCAACGTTCCCTGTACCACTCCGTCCCAAGCACCTCTGCTGCTGCAGCCTCACAGGGGTTAGTCCTCAGGCCATTTCCTGAAACTGACATGCAGTTGACGGAGACCAGGGGTGTATGCTTTGGTGCGTATATCCCCTCTGCTTGCTTTTCTATGCTTGCTTAGTTTGATAGTTTCCACTTTCCAGGATGACCTCATGTTGGAAGCTTCTGGATAATTAATAAAGGTTCTCTCTCTCAGCCCTTTTTTGGCATCCTGTCCATGTCAGGTACTGCTTTTTAGCTAAGTTTAGTCATTGAAAGAATAACTCAACTGAATTAGCTGAGAAAAGCTATGAATTGAGAATGTTCATGCCTGGCACACCTATCATCTTGTAGAAACAACTGAGTTAATATTTGAAGGGATGTGTAAACATTTACTTTATGGTTTGGTGCCAGGTTTCAGTGGAATATTAATTTTTATGGACATACTAATAAACTTGGGCTACTTTAGGGTAAAAAAAGAAGGGGCGTAATGGAAACACTGACATATCCCTGAATGATTCTATTTTACTCAAGTTAAAACTATAAACACTTCACTGGCTAAAAGGCCTGGAATGAATTGGACAAAGTGTGAGAGATGTTTTCTAATGAAAGATTTCAGTAGAATGGATTTTGTTTTGTAAACCAGTTATTGGTGCTAAATGTCATGCTGAAACAATGCCTTTCCCTGAATCTGACACATACAAATACCCATATAATCCAACAGTTCCCAGACACTGAGATTCATGCAGTGTGTGAAAGTTGCTCAATTGTGTCTCTTTGTGACCCCCATGGACTGTAGCCTGCCAGGCTTCTCTGTCCATGGAATCCTCCAGGCAATTCTGCTGGAGTGGGTAGCTGTTCCCTTCTTCAGGGGTTCTTCCCAACCCTGGGATCGAACTCAGATCTTGCACATTTCAGGTGGATTCTTTACCTTCTGAGCCACCATCCAAAGGCAATAACAATTGGAAATCACAGCCCCTTCTTTCAAGGGGCTGTACCTTGCCTTCATTCAAGGAGCTGCTTCTTTTAAAAAAAAAAAATTATTTTATATTGAGTATAGTTGATTAACAGTATTGTGTTCATTTCATGTGGACAGCAAAGTGATTCAGTTATAGATATACACTTATCTATTCTTTTTTTCAAATTCTTGTCTCATTTAGGCTATTACAGAGTATCGAGCAGAGTTCCCTGTACTCCTGACATTCTGAGAGGGTCCCAAGAGCTCCAGACATTAGAGGAATGTTCGTGACTACACAGAGGGATGGCCTTTGTATAAAAAGCCTCAGTGAATAAAATGAGTCTCTATACTTGAGGTAAACTAGAGCTTGCTCCTGAGGTACCAGAAAGGTTCCAGGAATGTTCTTTCAGTGTTTAGCAAATACAGCATCACAAGAAATATATGGCTTTTATAGAGGGTTCTGTGACTCTTAAGTCAGATATAGTTCAGTGTCTGGGATTCAAAGAAAAGGTTTGATTACAAGAAGTATTCATTTGAAGTTAAGCTTAGGTTTGAAAAGATACTAAGAATACTTTTCCTTTAAAAGTCATGGGGTCTCTACAGAGTGAAGTAAGCCAGAAAGAAAAACACCAATACAATATACTAACGCATATATATGGAATTTAGAAAGATGGAAATGATAACCCTGTATACGAAACAGCAAAAGAGACACAGATGTATAGAACAGTCTTTGGGACTCTGTGGGAGAGGGTGAGGGTGGGATGGTTTGGGTGAATGGCATTGAAACATGTATATTATCATATGTGAAACGAATTGCCAGTTCAGGGTCGATGCATGTTTCAGGATGCTCGGGGATGGTGTGCGGGGATGACCGAGAGGGAGGATGAGGGGAGGAGGGAGGTGGGAGGGGGGTTCGGGAGGGGGAACTCATGTACACCCGGGGCAGGTTCATGTCAATGTATGACAAAACCAACCAATATAATATTGTAAAATAATTAGCCTCCAATAAAAATAAAAATAAAATAAAAAATAAAAGTCATGGGGTCTCAAAGAGTTGGACACAACTGAGCGACTGAACTGAACTGAAAAGCATATTCTAGGGAGAAGAAAATTTTAATATGGTTCCATTATATAGGAAGCCTAAGTTTAATTAGTTCATTTTGTAGCTATTCACATCACAGACTCATTTAACAGTTATTTAAATTTTTTGAGTTTTAAAAAGTTTTTCATGGGCTACTCTCAAGCCATCTTTTTCCTACCCCAAGCTATGCTTAGAAAATGCACAGAAGGCCACTTTTTCAGAATCGTGGAGAGCTAAGATTTTTGAAGCTATTCTTAAAAAATCAGATATCTAGGTATATCTGATACAAACTGCCTTCATATGTGGACCAAACATCTGGGAATACCTGTTGGACCCCAATCCTTTATCGTTGGGTAGATGCAGTACATGATAGTTGAACATGAATTTAGTTATGAACACATATCATTTAAGTGTGGTACTTTCTGTCATCTCTAAAGAATGAAAATCCAGATATAAGCACCAGAAGGAGGTAAATAAATTTAATTACTTTGAGCTACAGCTTCTCTAAAAATAAAAGATATAATACTGTGTTCTTTGGGAGAGTATCAAGAGAGCAAAATAAGGCAAATATTCTGCTTAGCACAGTGCAATCCTTCGCTCTCATAAACGCAGCCATTTGATTAAAACAAAGGGGTTCGACCATTAACTGACTGTCATGAAGAGCATTTTCCACTTTATGAAGGTTCGGGTGGGTATGGGTCTCTCTAGGAGCACGCTCTACGATAGCGTCGGATGACAGATCTGTGGCGCACATGTAGCTCTAGTAAACCTCTCAATAATGTGAGGAGATGTAGAGGTTAAAAGCAGAGAAAGGCCTGAATTTGAACCACACCTCCATCACTTACTAGTTATGTGATGCCAGTTTAGGTGATTTGACCTGGAAGCAGGATTTTCTCAGCTGGAAAATGAGTAATTGTGGTCCTTATGAAATAGGGTGTTTGTGGTGGCTGTCAGTAAAGAGACAGTCTGCATTGCAGAAAGACTTCGGTTTGATCCCTGGGTTGGGAAGATCCCCTGGAGAAGGAAATGGCAACCCACTGCAGTTTTCTTGCCTGGAAAACTCCATGGACAGAGGAACCTGGTGGGCTACAGTCCCTGGGGTCACAAAGAGTCAGACTTGATTTAGCAACAAAGACCAGACTGAGGATTAAAGGAGATGTGAATATTACTTAGTAAATGCTAGCTGTTATCAAGACATTGGTCTAAGTTAAGTATTATAGTATTTTTTCTAAAATAGAGGGTGCTTGTCATCTGCCCTAAAATTTGAAACTGCTCAGGGACTGTTCTTTAGGTACGAACAAAATTCCAGGGTCTGTTTTGGTCATTGGTGGGGAGTTTACTAAGGTTGTTCGGTATAGTAACCCCCGACAAAATGGCAGAGGTTCACAATACTATGACAGAACCCCTGATAATCCCTCTTGATCATAACATGGGGTAGGATTATTGCTTTCTTTCTTTGAGATGTCTGGAGCGAAGACAACTTTGGAAGGCAGAGATCAAGAACAGTGAAGCAAGAAAAAGGACAGCCTGACTCTCAGGTCGGGGAGCTAATTCTTCTGCTAAGTCAAAGAACTGCTGACTGCAAAAGAGAAGATGTCATAACTCCAGTGAAATGAAGTTCTGTTTTGTAGATGTGGAAAAGGAGTTTTGAAAAAGACCCACCTCAAGTCTACCAGGGAGCTGCAGGTGTTGAAAGCTGTAAAATCTGACAGCAATTGAAATTAAAGCTTACTTAATCACGTTGAGGGAGTGAGTCCATGAACTTCATAATGGAGGGTTATTTCATAATTTTCACAAGCTTCCTCTGGCTGCATATCAGGCTGTGTCTGCCTAAGAGAACTTGTCTGGGTCACCCTTTCATTACTGCTAAGGGAGCCAGTGGTTGTTGGAGTATAAACTGAAAACTGACTGGCATTTTGTTACATAAGATCTGTGTCAAATCCAGCTCCAATTATGCAGTACTATATCAGGCTATGTTCTCTTCACAATCGTTTTCACATGTTGCTACAAATAAAAGCCTGAGCTTTTCAATGTGCTGAATATGTATCTTTACTGCAATACCCAGCAAGATCTCAAAGGCTGCCCATGTGAGCTGTGAGGTTTAGAAGCAAGACAAGTAGACACTGTATTTTTTATATAATTTATTTGTACATTCATCTCAATTCAGTCTTAATTGACTTCATGAAATTTACAATCTAGAAGTTGGTTCCAATTTTTCTTACTCCCAGCTAGGCTAGGTTATTTCTCTCCACATCCTATTCCTAAGGATAAATATGATTTTTTCTAACTGTGTTCTTTGAATAACCCCCAACACAGATAGAATCATATTAATCCTTAGAAATAGGATAAATTACTACTCTCCAAAGTACTCTCTTTTCAGCCAACTTGACAGCTGAGGTAGTTGCTTCCTTCCCCCTCCATTCTAAGCCCATAATCTTTTGAATATGACATATGTTCTCTGTTTCCTTATATCTGCTTTACTATTTTAATGGTTAGGATGCATGGAGGTTCATGTAACAGAATTTACAGTTATCATCCATTTAAACCATAGAGACATGTATAACCTCAGATGGAATAAGATTCAGGAGATAGATTGTTTTAAGTTCATTTTGGCAACTGAGCCAAGTGTTCCGCTTTGTCACTTCTTGGACCCCAGATGGCTGCTGCTGCTCCTGGTAACTTCCTCTTACAACTGCACAGAATAGTATAAAGGGAAGTTATTTATTTTTCTGCATCCATTTTAATAAATAGAATAGAAATAAAGGAGAAAACCTTTCTTAGAAGTCACTGAGTCGACTTTCCTTGAGGTCTGTTTTCTAGGATTGAGTAACTGACCATGGTAGACATCTGAATAGTGGTTCTCAAAAGGTATTTCCATGCCCTAACCCCTGGAACCTATGAATTGTACATTATATATTAAAAAAAAAAAGATCTTTGCAGGTGTAACCAAATTAAGTATTTTGAGTTTAAGGGATCATCCTGGTATGTCCAGGTGGGCTCTAAATAAATACAAATATCCTTATAAGAAACACACAGAGGAAAAGGAAGAGGAGGCAGAAGAGCCATGGAAGTCATTTAAATTGGAGTGATGTGGTTATTAGGCAAGGGATGTCCACAGCTACAGAATTTGGAATAGGCAGAGAACAGATTCTCCCCTAGAATCCCCAACTGGAATGTAGTCTTACTGACAAACTTGATTTCAGACTTCTAGCCTTCAGAACTGTAAGAGAATAAATTTCTACCTGTTTTTTTTCTTTGTTTTAATAGACTTTATTTTTTAAAGAAGTTTTAGGTTCACAACAAAATGAGCAGAAAATAGAGTTCCCATACATTTCCATACCTTCCCTATTATCTACATCTTGCACAGAGTGATAGATTGCTTGTTACAGTCAGTGAACCTACACTGACACGTCATTATCACCCATTACCATAGCTTACTCGGTGTTGTACTTTCTGTGGGTTTTGACAATGTTTAATAATATATATTAATATCTGCCAGTGTAGTAGTAGTATACAGAGTACTTTGCTCTAAAGATTCTCTGCACTCCCTCTTCCATTCCTTCTTCACTTGTGACCCCTGGAACCTACCAATCTTTTCTTTTAATACTTATTTATTTTTATTTATTTGGCTGTACCAGGCCTTAGTTGAAGCACGTGGGATCGTTAGATCCTTAGCATGTGAACTCTTAGTTGTGGCATGTGGGATCTAGTTCCCTGACCAGGGATTGAACCTTGGTCCCCTGCATTGGGAGTGCAAAGTCTTAGCCCCTGAACCTCCAGGGAAATCCCTACTAATCTTTTAACTGTCTCGATAGTTACACCTTTCCTGAAGTGTCATATAATTAGAATATATAATATTGTTTCACCAGGGTTCTCCAGAGAAACAAAATCAATACTGTGTGTGAGTGTGTGTGTGTGTGTAAGAGAGAGAGATTTATGATAAGAATTGGCTCACATGATTATAGAAGCTGAAAAATCCCAAGAGCTCTAAGGTGAGCTAGTAAGCTGAAGGCGCAGGAGATATAATGGTTCACTTCTAGTCCAAAGGCTGGCAGGCTCAAGATCCAGTAAGAGCTAATGTTATCACTTTGAGTCTCAAGGTAGGGAAATAGGCAAAGTCCCAGTTCAAAAGCCAACAGACAGAAAGAATTCTTTCTTAGTCAAGGGAGAGTCAGCCTTTATGGTCTATTCATACCTTCAACTGATTAGATAAGGCCCACCCACACTCTGGGGGAGAATCTCCTTTTCTCAGTCTATACACTAAATGTTAATTTCATCCAAAAATATCCTCACAGAGACATGAGAATATGATTTGAGCAAATGTCTTGGTTCTTTTTGGTTCAAAAAAATTGACACATAAAATTAATGGTTACAAGAATGTAGCCTTTTCAGATTGGCTTTTTTCACTTAGTAGTATGCATTTTGAGTCCCTTGGACTGCAAGGAGATCCAACCAGTCCATTCTAAAGGAGATCAGTCCTGGGTGTTCATTGGAAGGACTGATGCTAAAGCTGAAACTGCAATACTTTGGCCACCTCATGCGAAAAGTTGACTCACTGGAAAAGACTCTGATGCTGGGAAGGATTGGGGGCGGGAAGAGAAGGGGACGACAGAGAATGAGATGGCTGGATGGCATCACCGACTCGATGGATATGAGTTTGAGTAAACTCTGGGAGTTGGTGATGGACAGGGAGGCCTGACGTGCTGTGATTCATGGGGTCGCAAAGAGTCTGTCACGACTGAGCGACTGAACTGAACTGAACTGAATATGCATTTTCTGGCTTCCCAGCTGGCTCAGTGGTAAAGAATCCACCTGCCAAAGAAGGAGACATGGGTTTGATCCCTGGGTCGGAAAGATCTCCTAGAGAGGGAAATGGCAACCCACTCCAGTATTCTTGCCTGGGAAATACCATGGACAGAGTACTCTGGCAGGCTACCATTAATGGGGTCACAAAAAGTCTGACATGACTTAGTGTCTGAGTAGCAATAATAACAATATGTATTTACATTTCCTCCATATCTTTTCATGGGTTGGTGTCCTTTTTTCAGTGTTGAACTATATTCCGTTGCCTGAATATCCCACAGTTCATTTATCCATTCACCTATTGAAGAACATCTTGGTTGCTTTCAAGTTTTGGGCAGTTTTGAATATAGCAGCTATAAACATCTGCTTGAAGGTTTTGGGGTGGACATACGTTTTTAATTCATGTGGGTAAATACCAAGGAATGGTATTACTGAATGCAATAGTAAAAATATTCTTAGTTTTGTAAGAAAATTTTCTGCGTGTGTTAAGCTACAAAATTTGTGTTAGTTTGTTGCAGCAGCCCTAAGAAACTAATACAACCGTCTGCATTTGCAAGTGAAAGAAAGACAGAGATCTGTATCTACCATTTTCATCTTAATAAAGGAAATGATATCAGCTGACGATGAAGAAAATTTGGGGGAATCATCCTTGGCTAGAGAACGAACATGTCTGAAATATCCAATTATTTAAGAAGCTGGAAAGATGGATTTGCAGGGTTTTCTCTCTGTACTAAGTACTTGGATTTTCCCTGGTACTAGTGTGGCATTTCCTCTAGCTTCGGAAGACATTGTTGCTGTTCAGTCACTAAGTCGTGTCTGACTCTGGGATACCACGGGCTGTAGCCTGCCAGCCTCTCTGTCCATGGGGTTTTCCAGGCAACAATAGTGGAGTGGGTTGCCATTTCCTTCTCCAAGGTATCTTCTCAACCCAGGGACTGAGCCCACTTCTCCTGCATTAGCAGGAGGGATCTTTACCACTGAGCTACCAGGGAAACCCAGTTTCAGAGGTCAGAGTCCTTTAATTAAACTAATAATAACCAACCCTTAGTTAGCTTTATAGTAAAGAAAGTATTATTTTTCTGCATTAACTCACTGGCTCCTAATGACAGTCCTAAGAAGCATATGAAATTATTTCACTTATTTGGTGGAGAGCAATAGATTGCAATGTCTAGAAGCAAAGACTATGAATACAAGCTCTGATGCCTACCTAAGCCATGCCATGTAATCTCTCTCTGAGCCTCAGTTTATCATCTGCAAAGTAGATCTAATACTAATGCCAACATCATCACTGTATATACTAAATCAGACTGTAAGTAAATGTGGTTTAGGGCATTGTAAGCTTTTAATAAACATTCATGGTAATTATCATTATTGCTAATTATGATAATGATAATTGATCATTATCATTATTGTACATAGGAGAAAACTAAAGTTGATAAAGATTAAATTACATCTATGGATTAAACAGTTATAAAGGGCAGGTATTCTGGCTCCAAATCCTTTTTATTTTGCTGTTCTCTATATAAGGAGGATAGAATACATATTTAAATGTTTGTAAAAGTTGGAATCTTTTGTCTTAAATGGTATCAAGGGGAAACTCATCACATGCTTAGCATGAAAAGAATGTAGATCAGGCTCTGGTGTGAGCTTTCGTGTACACTTATAAATATTTCATGAAAACAATGCCATTTTTATATAGTCTGTGTAAAAAATAAGGAATTGGCCTGGGACAAGTCATAGCACGTGTTGTTTCATTCCTCTTCCCCACAGACATTTAATACGTTGGGCAGAAGACTAGGAAAAGATTGAGCAAATAAATTATAGTGGTGGAAAACACATGAACATGTTTAAATACATATGTCTAGCCATATGTGGAGAGTTATAGATGTATTTTATTTTCATTTTCAGGACTGCAAGTACTATCATTTTACAAATACCATGGAGATCCACCATGGTGATATTTAGGAGGAGGAAAGTAACATAAGCTGAAGCATTGTGCTCTGTGCTTTTCGTATTATTGTTTGGTCACTCAGTCGTGTCCGATTTTTGACTCCACGCACTGTAGCCTGCCAGGTTCTTCTGTCCATGGGATTTCGCAGCAAGAATGTTGGAGTGGGTTTCCACTTCCTACTCCAGGGGATCTTCCTGGCCCAGGGATCGAACCCACGTCTCCTGCATCTCCTACACTGGCAGGTAGATTCTTTACCGCTTAGCCACCTGGGAAGCCCCTTTTCATATATGTATTAATTTAACTTGCATAATAACTCTGCAAGATATATATTATTATTCATTTTATAAATGGGGATATAGAGGCTCATAGAACTTCTGTAAGTTTTCTATAAGTTATTCAACTCTTACTGACAGAGTAAAGGCAGACTCAGGGTGTCTGGATTCAAATCTTATATTATGTTGATAATACCATTTTCCTTGAAAAGAAGCGCAAGTATTCTGTCTAACAAATTTATACTGTAGAAAACCTTAGTTAAACTGGAATAAGAATGAAGGGAAACCTAATTGCTTCACAAAGTCATACTTGCATTCCTGAGCTGAAGTCAACCCTGCAGTTCCACTTAACAGTCAAGGTTTCAGGTAATGGGCCAGTAGTGAATCTGGGCTTTGTTTCTGGATGGTGGCCACAGGGAGTCTTGATGGAATTTTTTTAGTATTTTATGCCAACTTAAACAAACTCTGGAGATTCAGAAGAGTATTCCATGGATCTGAGAACAGAAGTGGAAAGCCCACAATGCTGAAAAGAATTTTTTGGAAAAAGGAATTTTACAGAGGACAAAAACAAAAATAAGAAAAATTAAATTTTCTACTATTCTGTATAATAGATAATGTCTTCTAAAAGAAAAAAGACATATAGAGCTGGGAGGACCTGCACAGACGTTTTATTGTAATGAAGTGTTTAATTTGTCATTTTGACTACTTGCTTTATGAAGATTTACCAAAATTAAAGATAATCATGTGCATAAAATTGAAATAAAAGGTGTTACCATGCCAAAAGAAGTAAGAAGAAGCAAACTAGAAAAATTATTTCATCTATTCGTGTGAATAAGTTCAATGATACAGTTTTTAAGCCTCAAGTTACCAGATAAAGAAGAAAATAACTGAAGTTTTGTTGATTAGCTAGTTCTTTAACATAGTAATTGGATTACTGTATGTTAGAGAGTTGGATTATAACTACAGAGACCTAAGTATATCTGAATTAAAATAAATTGACAGAAAGTGAATTTAATTAGAAAACACACACACATATGCAGAAAGTTAATGGAGATAAAACAGCTGATACCCAATCAATATTTTGTGTTTCCAAAGAATAGGTATAATGAACAAAGGGTCACATATGAATATCTGCCCATAAATTGATTCATGCTGATGTTGGAGTAAAGAGAATGGGAAATAGAGATATTTGAAAACACTATCTAAAATGCCTCAGGTATTTTAGATTTCGGTTAAAGCTGATCGCCGAAGAATTGATGCTTTTGAACTGTGGTGTTGGAGAAGACTCTTGAGAGTTCCTTGTACCACAAGGAGATCCAACCAGTCCATTCTAAGGGAGATCGATCCTGGGTGTTCATTGGAAGGACTAATGCTAAAGCTGAGACTGCAATACTTTGGCCACCTCATGTGACGAGTTGACTCACTGGAAAAGACTCTGATGCTGGGAAAGGTTGGGGGCGGGAGGAGAAGGGGACGACGGAGAATGAGATGGCTGGATGGCATCACCGACTCTGTGGACTTGAGTCTGAGTGAACTCCGGGAGTTGGTGATGGACAGGGAGGCCTGGCGTGCTGTGATTCATGGGGTCGCGGAGAGTCGGACACGACTGAGCGACTGAACTGAACTGAACTGATATAGATTCTCAACTTTTGTTTCCTAGATTTCAAACTTTAAGGTGCATATGAATCACCTGCAGATCTTATTAAATACAGTTTCTGATTCAGTAGGTTTGAGGTAAGGCCAGGATCCCCCATCACTATCAAGTTCCTGGGTAATAGGAGTGCTGCTGTTCTCTGTCACAGATTGATTGACCTTCCCAGTTTGCATGAACTGGAGGGATTTCCTGTGATATAAAATTTCCAGCTAAACCTGGAACAGATCTGGGCAAACGGGGTTGCCTTGTCACATTATTGGACACTTTAAATTAGATGGAGTCTGTTATACCTGAGATTCAGCAAAAGAATTTCCATCATGTTTAGATATTTTTTCATAAATGAGAGCAACAGGCACACCCACAGGCTTATTTGGCATGGCATTAAAATTCTTTTTTTGAAGAAATGTCCTATTTAAATATGGACATCCAACTAGGTCTGGTACAGCTTATGAGTCCATCTCTGACCTAGGTCTAATTGTATTCCTTAGCAAGCTTATAAAAGAAACGATATTCTCAGGTTAGAAATAAGTTAATATTTCTAGAAACAAATTTTTTTGTCCTTCGTTATTTACCTAGGTTGCAAAATTTTATGTCCTAAAACAGAGGATAAATATTCTATTAATATTTGTATCTTCCCAAGTAAGAAAAGAGAGTGATAGGTATATGGGGATCCTCAAGAAAGCTTTGTTCTGGAAGGGATAAATTAGGAGTTTGGGATTAACACATGCACACTACTATATGTAAAAGAGATAACCAACAAGGATCCACTGTGTGGCAGGGGGAACTCTACTCAATATTCTGTAATAAAGTATATGGGGAGAAAATCTGAAAAGGAGTGGATATATGCATATGTATAGCTGAACCACCTTGCTGTACACCTGAAACTAACACAACATTGTAAATAAACTATATGCCAATGTAAAATAAAAATGAAATTTAAATAAAAATAAGAACATTTGTTCAACATTGATAGCTTTTTGAAATTTGTACTCTTTAAACTTGGGTTGAGATATATAGGAAGCGTTCCTAATTTATCAGAAGATCACCTCTCTCTCTGTTCTGAATATGAGTTATGAAGCAAAATAGAATAAGTGGAAACTTGCAATCATGACAGCATTTTAAAAAGGAAAGCATTCTAGGCAAATGCTCTAAGACCTTTACAGGTTTCACTATACTTATTCCTCACAAAATACTCTGGGGCAGGAGCACATTACTCCAGGTTTAATAATGTAGGGAAATCAAGGCACAGAGAAATTCAGAAGCCTGACCAAACAGTCAAGGAGTGATGGATCTGAGTTTAAGCCCAGGATTAATCCTCTTGACTGTGTCTTTAAATTAAGAAGAATAAAGGATAATACTGAATAACCTAATACAGAGCATCAGGTACTAACTTGTTCAAAAACACTTGATCATCAGTCAGAATGGCCACCATTAAAAACTTTACAAACAATAAATGCTGGAGAGGGTATGGAGAAAAGGGAATCTGCTTTCACTGTTGGTGGGAATGTAAATTGATACAGTCACTATGGAGGACAGTATGGAGATTTCATAAAAAAGCTAGGAATAGAAACATGACCCAGCAACCCCACTACTGGGCATATACCCTGAGAAAATCATAATTGAAAGAGAAATATGTACCGCAATGTTCATTGCCGCACTTTTTGCAATAGCCAGGGCACTGAAGCAACCTAGAAGTCTACTGATGGATGAATGGATAAAGAGGCTGTGGTACACATACACAATGGACTATTACTCAGCCATAAGGAGGAACATATTTGAGTCAGTGCTGAGGTGGATGAACTTAGAGCCTGTTATACAGAGTGAACTAAGTCAGAAAGAGAAAAACAAATATCATGTACCAAAGCATATGTATGGAATCTAGAAATATGGTACTGATGAACCTATTTGCAGGGCAGCAGTGGAGATGCAGATGTTGAGAACAGACTGGTGGACACAATTGGGGGAAGGAGAAGGCGGGACGAATGGAGAGAGTAGCGTGGAAACATACACACTACCATATGCAAAATAAATAGCCAGTGAGCATTTGTTGTATGACTCAGACAGCTCAAACTGGAGTTCTGTGACAACCTAAAGGGGTGGGATGGGGTGGGAAGTGGGAGAGATTCAAAAGGGAGGGGACATATATATGCCTATGGCTGATTCATGCTGATGTATGGCAGAAACCAATACAATATTATAAACCAATTATCCTTCGATCAAAAATAGAATGTTAAAAAACACAGGTAGTCTGGAATATCAAAAGATTACTGTTAATTAAACAGACATCTCAATTAAAAAAATAAAAAACTTGGTTGTATAGTTCAAAAATAGTTTAGAGTGAAAGGTATTTTAAAGGCTTATCAACATTAACCATAAGTCAAAGGTGCTTATTCACTGGAGCCAAGAGTTAGAAAGAACTTAGTTTTCAATCCCATCCTTGTAATTCCATCCTTTGTAAGAGTTCATGCCAACTCTGGGCTTCCCAGGTGGCACTAATGGTAAAGAATCCACCTTCCAGCTCTTGGTGTAAAAGCCCAAATTGTGTTCGAGAATCATGAATCCCACACCCCTGCCTTTTTCTGACTATTCAGCAGCCGGGTAATACACATGGAAAAAGAATTTGCCCCTATGAACCATCCTCAATTTTTTCCCTTGCTTCTAGGTCTGACAGTCACCTATCAACGTTACTGGGTCCACTCTGCCAGACTAAAACCTTGAGAAACCGTTCCCTCTGAGACAGTTCCAAATGCACCCAGTGACCATTCAACACCTTTTCCACAGGCGGCCTGTGTGAGGCTTGTTGCTCTCAGTTCCTTTAGGATTTGCACGTTTTGTTTACATTCACTTCACTCCTGGCCAGAAGCAAAACCATCCTACTTCCCTCTTCATTTGTGTAGACCTGGTAATTTTTTTTCACCTTATGGTAGCGAGTGGGGAGCTCTGTTAACATGCAGCACGTCTGGGTTGCCTATCGTGCACTCTGACTCTTGCCCAATTCCAGTTTATAAAGAGTTTAGAACCATATTTTTTTTTCTTTTATGGTACCAAGGGATTAATAACAAGAAAGCTGGCAAGGGATTCTAGTCTGCAAGCTATAATCAATATGAGTTGATGCAATCCAGATGTGAAAATTTCCCTGCGCCATCCTGTGCCCACCACAGCATAGGTGTGTGAACGTGGTGGACGCAGAGCCAGTAATTACATTTATTTGGAGATACATGGCCTCTGCCTTCCCTCTCCTTTTCCCACATTGAGGGAAAGAGTGATTTGGAATGTATTTTTATGCTTACTAAAAAGGATATGGAAATAAAACTTTAATTACTGGAAAAGCTCTTAAGAAGAAAGTGTATTTTATTCTTCCAGAACCATGAGTTTTTCAGGACAGAATGGTCTTAGATCTCTTCAGTTGCCACAAACCCAGGAAGCAATGGAAACCTCACAGTGGTCACTTCAGCTGAGGGATGGAATGTTCTAAGACATGGCTCATCTGTCGGACAGTTTGGACCAAACCAGCTGAAGAAGGTTTTTTCCCAATTGTCCTGCTGCTGTTACCATGACTCCACAACAGATTGTCCTAAAACTTAGCAGTTGAAAGCAATCCTAATTGTTTATTATCTCTCACAGTTTCGTGGGTCTGGAATCCAGAAGCAGCTCATATGGGTCTTCTGACTTGGGGTCTGTAGTGAGTGTGCATTGAAACAGTGGCCAGAGCGGGGATCAGACCGAGGGCTTCTTCACTCACGTGTTTTGATACCTTATCTGGGAAGGATTGGCTTCCCAGATGGCTCAGCAGGTAAAGAACATGCCTGCGATGCAACAGATACTGGAGACATAGGTTCGATCTCTGGGTTGAGGAGATCCCGTGGAGGAGGAAATGGCAATCTGCTCTAGTATTTCTGCTGGGGAAAACCCATGAACAGAGGAGCCTGGCAGGCTACAGTCCATGGGGTCACAAAGAGTCAGACATGATTAAGCACCCATGCTCCCTGGGAAGGCCTGAAGACTGGCACAGAGCTGGACACGATTGAGCAGCGGAACACAAACAACAGCTGGGGCTCCTTGGGCATCTGTTTTTGTGGACTTGTCACACGTTCTCTAGTAGGAGCTTGATGGTAGCTGGGCTTTCACATGTTGATCTAATATTCTGGAGGTGCACATCCAAACGGAGAGGTGAGGAAGACACAATGTCACTGTTGGCATGCAGTATTGGCTGAGGCATTTACAATCGTTCGTTCAGTTTCAAACGGTCAGAGGAGGGCATAAACCAGCCCCTTCTCGGAGGTCTATCAATGTCACATTGTAAAACAGATGTATGGGGTGGTCATCTCTGAAAATACAATCTGCCATGCGCTCCAGGAGTTCTAGCCCTGAAAAAATATCAGCAATATCCTATTCATGATGGCTGCTTTTGATAATCCAGCAGCAGAGCCAGCTGACTAAGATTTGTTGAATGAGTCTGAAGTAGAGTTTCAGATGTTCAGTTTTTGGAATGCTGGGCCCATTGAATCAGGAGCTTATGCAGGATCTGACTCAACTCCCAAAAAGGGATACACGAGTTTGTATGGGCATGTGTGTATCATGATTATGATAAAAAGGGGAAGTAAATGTCATGTATTAGTTATCTAATTATAATAATCATTAACTGAGCAAGCATTCATTAAATTTCTCAGGTAGTAACACTGAAATTATTTTGGGGAAGATAAACAGGACTGTGTTTAATTCCCTAGAAGTAGAAAAATGGAATCAAACTCAAAACCCCATGCTTTTTCCATCAATCAGCTTTATATTTATGAATTTTACAAAATACTGTGATGCTAATATGAATTATTGGAAAGATTCTAAGTCTTACATGAATTTGGAATGGGGCTTGGTCAGAAAAGTTTGAGCACTCAGAGATAGCCAGCATTTTTTTCTTTAGATCTCTTTAGACTTGGAACCAAAGCAGAAACTAGAATAATGTGTAGATACGTAGGAAAAGGGAGGGCCAAGAAGAATAGCAGAGCAAAGGAACACAGATGAGTGTGTACATGGTGTGTTCCCAGAACAACGAGGAGACACCAAGTAATGTGCGTTCACTATTTTCTTTTCAAAGCAACATTCACATATTTTTTCATAAAAAATGCCATGTTGTTTTATTTGGTAGTAAAAAAAGTACCTATCTCATTATGAGGGGAAATAGATATAGCTATTCCATTAGAGAACAAAATTACAGGATATGACAGAGCTTTTGAACAAACAAGCTGTGAAAGTACTTAGCTTTCTGTTTCCCTTACTTCTTAATTTTCACAGTGATGTCTGTTGCTCTAATGGATCATTTGTTTAAAACACACATACAGTCTAGAGGAGATCAATCCTGGGTGTTCATTGGAAGGACTTATGCTAAAGCTGAAACTCCAATACTTTGGCCACCTCATGCGACGAGTTGACTCACTGGAAAAGAGTCTGATGCTGGGAAGGATTGGGGGTAGGAGGAGACGGGGACGACAGAGAATGAGGTGGCTGGATGGCATCACCGACTCGATGGACATGAGTTTGAGTGAACTCCAGGAGTTGGTGATGGACAGGGAGGCCTGGCGTGCTGTGGTTCATGGGGTCGCTAAGAGTCAGACACGACTGAGCGACTGAACTGAACTGAACTGAACTGATGATAGACGTACTCCTTTTCCTATTTGGAACCAGTCTGTTGTTCCTTGTCCAGTTCTAACTGTCGTTTTCTGACCTGCGTACAGGTTTCTCAAGAGGCAGGTCAGGTGGTCTGGGATTCCCATCTCTTTCCACAGTTTATTGTGATCCACACAGTCAAAGGCTTTGGCATAATCAATGAAGCAGAAATATATGTTTTTCTGGAACTCTCTTGCTTTTCCATGATCCAGCGGATGTTGGCAATTTGATCTCTGGTTCCTCTGCCTTTCCTAAAATCAGCTCGAACATCTGGAAGTTCACAGTTCACATATTGCTGAAGCCTGTCTTGGAGAATTTTGAGCATGACTTTACTAGCGTGTGAGATGAGTGCAATTGTGTGGTAGTTTGAGCATTCTTTGGGATTGCCTTTCTTTTCTGGCATTGCATTTCCAGAAAGAATGAAGGGATGGAGCCAAAGCAAAAACAATAACCAGTTGTGGATGTGACTGGTGATAGAAGCCAGGTCCGATGCTGTAAAGGGCAAAATTGTATAGGAACCTGGAATGTTAAATCCATGAATCAAGGCAAATTAGAAGTGGTCAAACAGGAGATGGCAAGAGTGATCGTAGACCTTCTGGGAATCAGTGAACTAAAATGGACTGGAATAGGTGATTTAACTCAGATGACCACTGTATCTATTACTGTGGGCAGGAATTCCTTAGAAGAAATGGAGTAGCCATCATGGTCAACAAGAGTCCGAAATGCAGTCCTTGGATGCAATCTCAAAAATGACAGAATGATCTCTGTTCGTTTCCAAGGCAAACCATTCAATATTACAGTAATCCAAGCCTATGCCCCAACTAGTAACGCTGAAGAAGCTGAAGTTGAATGGTTCTATGAAGACCTACAAGACCTTTTAGAACTAACACTCAAAAAAGATGTCCTTTTCGTTATAGGGGACTGGAATGCAAAAGTAGGAAGTCAAGAAACACCTGGAGTAACAGGAAAATTTGGCCTTGGAGCACGGAATGAAGCAGGGCAAAGGCTAATAGAGTTTTGCCAAGAGAACACACTGGTCAGAACAAACACCCTCTTTCAACAACACAAGAGAAGACTCTACACATGGACAATACCAGATGGTCAACACCGAAATCAGATTGTTTATACTCTTTGCAGCCAAAGATGGAGAAGCTGTATACAGTTAGCAAAAACAAGACCAGGAGCTGACTGTGGCTCAGATCATGAACTCATTGCCAAATTCAGACTTAAATTGAAGAAAGTAGGAAAAACCACTAGACCATTCAGATATGACCTAAATCAAATCCCTTATGATTATACAGTGGAAGTGAGAAATAGATTTAAGGGACTAGATCTGATACATAGAGTGCCTGATGAACTCTGGATGGAGGTTGTGACATTGTACAGGAGACAGGGACCAAGACCATCCCCATGGAAAAGAAATGCAAAAAAGCAAAATGGCTTTCTGAGGAGGGCTTACAAATAGCTGTGACAAGAATAGAAGTGAAAAGCAAAGGAGAAAAGGAAAGATGTAAGCATCTGAATGCAGAGTTCCAAAGAATAGCAAGGAGAGATAAGAAAGCCTTCCTCAACGATCAACGCAAAGAAATAGAGGAAAACAACAGAATAGGAAAGACAAGAGATCTCATCAAGAAAATTAGAGATACCAAGGGAACATTTCATGCAAAGATGGGCTCGATAAAGGACAGAAATGGTATGGACCTAAAAGAAGCAGAAGATATTAAGAAGAGGTGGCAAGAATACACTGAAGAACTGTACAAAAAAGATCTTCACGACCAAGATAATCACAATGGTGTGATCACTCACCTAGAGCCAGACATCTTGGAATGTGAAGTCAAGTGGGCCTTAGAAAGCATCACGACGAACAAAGCTAGTGGAGGTGATGGAATTCCAGTTGAGCTATTTCAAATCCTGAAAGATGATGCTGTGAAAGTGCTGCACTCAATATGCCAGCAAATTTGGAAAACTCAGCAGTGGCCACAGGACTGGAAATGGTCAGTCTTCATTCCAAATCCCAAAGAAAGGCAATGCCAAAGAATGCTCAAACTACCGCACAATGCACTCATCTCTAGCTATTTAGACTGTGGTAAATTATTTAACCTCTCTTTGACAATGTTTCTCTTATTCTGATTGAATGAAACAATTCATAATTGTCTAAGTGGCTGGCCTATACTAAGTGATCAGTCAAGATGCTACTATTATTACTCTTACTATACTAACATTGTTTTGCTATTACATTACATTTATAAGATAACTGGCTTGTGTTAGATGTACATCCTAGTCTGAGAGAAAATCGGAAGCTTCTCAGAAAATATTTTTAGCATCATTAACAAATTGTTGTACTTGATGGACTACAGCTGTTTTGATAATCTAGCCAATGAACTGTATCTTTGTAACTAGTATTCAGCCCTAGGTCTTAAAAGGGAAGATACTACAGAAAATAGCTGCCAATGGAATTTGTAGTCCCTATTTTCAGTCTTACCGTTTAAAGAACTGATTCCCCTTAGGGCCAACTATGATTTCTCATAGTGCATCTCTCTTTCTTACTGTCCGAGGCAACGTGAAAGAGTGATTGTTAGCAGAAGATGATTTTTTTGTGTAAAACAAGAAAGATAAAATATGACTGGGAAAGGGAAAAATCCTTAAAATGTTTATCTAAAGCACAGATAATTATAATTCCAACCAAAAAAAAAAAATAATGATTTAGACATCTTTTCTTGTCTAAGAAGAAAAGAAAAGAAAAACTCTCATCCTGTCTTGAGAGTTATGAGATAAAATACAGCGTGCCTGGTTAAATTTTAACTTTAGATAAGCAACAAATATTTTAGCCAAAAAATGTCCCAAGTATTTTATGAGACTTATTTATACTTTTAAAGCAAGTTTATTTTCATCTGAAATTCAAATTTCACTGGATGTCCTATATTTTTATTCACAAGATCTGGCAGCCCTGCTTAGAATGACCACAATCAGTTACTATCTAATTGGCTCAGGCATTTTCACACTTTCTAATTTCACACTGAAGTTGGAGGCAGGACATGAAGCCAGGCTTTGGAATATGGGGCCCCAGGCTGAGTGTATCTGCGTGTTTACTCACTCAGTCATGTCCAACCCTTTGCAACCCCATGGACTGTAGCCTCAGGCTCCTCTCTCCATGGGATTCTCCAGATAAGAATGCTGGAGTGGGTAGCTATTTCCTCCTCCATGGGATCTTCCCAACCCAGGGACTGAACCCATGTCTCCTGCATTGCAGGCAGGTTCTTTACTGCTGAGCCACTGGGGAAGTCCCACCAGACTGAGTCTGATACCAAGGGAACATTCATAATGACGTATATGTCCTGAACAAGTTCAACCTCCCATCTCTTATAATTCCTAGTATGTATTAGTTCATGGGGTTGCAAAGAGTCGGACATGACTGAGCGACTTCACAATGACAACGACGCTCCTATATTTCTGTTGAAATGTGAAATGTTTTTTCTCTAATCCTAAATGTTCCTTGATTTATTACTCATCTTTTCTTTACCCCAGGACACCATTCCATGTCATATTTTACCCATTAAATTCTTAAATACTGTGGTGTTGGAGAAGACTGTTGAGAGTCCCTTGGACTGCAATCCTATATGAAATCAGTCCTGAATATTCACTGGAAGGACTGATGCTAAAGCTGAAGCTACAATACTTTGATACACCTGATGCGAAGAACTGACTCATTGGAAAAGACCCTGATGCTGGGAAAGATTGAAGGCAGGAGGAGAAGTGGGTGACAGAGGATGAGATGGTTTGATGGCATCACTGACTTGACGGACATGAGTTTGAGCAAGCTCCGAGAGTTGGTGATGGACAGGGAAGACTGGTGTGTTGCAGTCCATGCAGTCGCAAAGAGTCAGACATGACTGAGTGACTGAACTGAACTGAAGCCCTATTTAGAAATGGCTCATTGCCCCCTAAAAGTTGACATTATGTTGTGGGACCAGGGATGGTTTTTACAGTAGAATGTCATCAGAAGTGAGGTATCTTATTTCTGGGCCAAGGTGATCAAGAAGAAAGTGTTTTCTTCCCCTCTTCTTTCTCCTTTTGCTATTTTAGTACAGATGGGCATAAAGATATTGGAGGCCATGTGTTGTGGACAAAGGAACCACAAGATAGAAGCATCCTGGGTTTCTGTATTACACTTTTGAGGAGAAATACCTGATGATCAGACAAGTGTATTTGAAATTTTACAGAACCAGGATATGAACTTGTAATGCTTTCTTTTATTTTGTTATTGTTTAATGTTTTCCTAACATATAGCCTATAATGAATCATATCCTATACTCTGAAGCTTTTATCAATTAATTAAGTAAGAACATCATCAGGCACTAAATGTATATATAAGAGTACTTGAGTTCACTGTCTAGTCATAATAAGGCGTCAGATTTGTTGAGATCTATACGTCAAGTACTGTGCTGGCCACTTTATCCATATTATTTCATTTAATCCTCATAATAAGCCTGTTAGAAAGATGCTATTATTAATTCATTCTACTGATAAATAAATGGCATAAGAATAGAAAAATTTCTTAAGATATTTATTTCAAATATTCAAAGATGTCAAGAAATTTTCTGATTGTTAGGCAATTTAAGTGTAGAAATTGAGTTTCAATCCCAGACAATTTGATTTTGGAGCCTAAATGCTGAATCAGTACTGAAATACAGGATGACACATGTTACTGAATAATAAAGTAAGTGGTAAAGAAGGACTAGACAATTTTACTAGGACAGTGATACCCAGAAAGCTTTCTCAGGTTCTTGAGCTGAGTATGAAAGGAGGAAGAGTTATCAAATTGTAAATGCTTCCTATGTCATGCTAAAGAGGTTTTGTCTACCCCAAAAATGGTGAGGAGCCATTAAAGAGTTAAAGGATGGGTGACAGAGTGACATTCTTCCCAGCTTTCCCCAATACTTTTTTTTTTTTTCCGGAAAATACCCAGACCTGTCTTACACTGCCAAATACTTGGTTTTTAGAGTACTGAAGAAAGTGAATTCCTTTTTGTAGACTTTTCTGGAAGAAACCTACTCGTTCTGAACTGTTTGTGCTTTTTTCATTGTTGTTGCTTCCTTTTCACTTCTGGCTCCCTGAGAAAACATTCCGAAATGTCACCATGTCAATATCCAAATAAGATCTATGATGAGAACAGCATGCTATATTAGTAATAGAAAAACAAGGTTGTAAACTTTGCTTCAAAGACTTCATGTTGCTCTTGGCTGTAACTGGGGAAGAGACTTGAAGCAGGCATACGAAATATGAAAGTACAAATGCTGCTTCAACTAGAACAGTAATTGAGTAGCATGGGTAGACCTGAAACAAATGTTAAGTTTGTCCGCTGCAAAGTAGGCACTCCCTCACTAAATATACATGAAATGAATTAAGAACAAGAGACATTTTCCCCTCATTTGTATTTGTATCAATGGACATCGATTGCTCAGCGCATTCTTCTTTTTTAAAAAATTTACTTATTTTTAATTGGAGGATAATTGCTTTACAATATTGCGTGGTGTCTGACATATATCAGCCATAGGTACACATATGTCCTCTCCCTCTTGAACTTCCCTCCTACCTCCCACTCCATCCCAGCTGTCTAGGTAGTCACAGAGCCCCAGGTTTGAGCTCCCTGTGTCATGCAGCAAATTTCCACTAGCTATCTGTAATATATATGGTAATATATACGTTTCAATGCTACTCTCTGTATTCGTCCCACCCTCTCCTTCCCCCACCGTGTCCACAAGTCTGTTCTCTATGTCTGCCTCTCCACTGCTGCCCTGCAAATAGCTTCATCAGTACCGTCTTTCTATATTCCATATATTGCATATGTATTAATATATGGTGTTTCTTTTTCTCTTTCTAACTTACTTTATAAGTTGAAGGGAATCAGGCAGCTGGGCAGGGATGAATAATCTGCTTATTAAGACTTAGTCTTTCAATCCTCTCATCCACTAAACACAAAATTGGAAATAAAACTAAATGCCAGGGGACAAAAATGTTGCTTTGTAGAAAAGACTGTTGCACTCACTTTTGGTCAAAGTGGTATGGTTTACCTAGTGGGTTGGAGAGAGGACACAATGCTGATAAAATCAATATTTGAGGCTTGTTCATGGCATGGACCATTTGAATTTTCTGTGCTTGGCACATCATAAGCATTCAATAAATGCTTGTTTGCTGGAATAATAGAAGAAAGAGGACTTTGTGGTGTTCAGTTCAGACTGGCAA